>NC_085880.1:43598285-43635785 GCF_034702125.1 Engraulis encrasicolus | reverse complement strand
ACATTAACACCTCCAGTCCATTATTTCCCTCTCCGTCTGCGTCGGCCATGTTTTATTCAGGCGCCCCTGTCCATTTGGTTTACTTTCGCTTTCGCTTAAATGCCCTCGGCTGCTCGGGCCGGCCGCTTGAGTTCTTCTGGCAACAGCCGTAGCTTATTGATGCGCTATTGTATTACAGCATAAGATCACTGCTGGGTTCATCTAGCTCTGCTACGTACATCAAGGATGCTACTAAGTGTTCTTTATCCTGCTAATGGGGATGGAGGAGCGGATGACTGAGAGGGCACGTGGCCAACGTGGAGATGTGTTTTGTCTTGTCATATGAACAGCTGAGTGTATACTGTTCACTGATATGTGTACTGCCACCTCACATTGTCATATGAATATGCTGAGCGTATAGTGGCCGCTGAGATGTGTTTTGTCTTGTCATATGAATAGCTGAACGTATACTGGCCGTGGTAATGTGTCTTGTCACTGAGCATACTGTATACTGGCCGCTGAGGTGTGTTTTGTCTTGTCATATGAATAGCTGATGTATACTGGCCGCTGAGGTGTGTTTTGTCTTGTCATATGAACAGCTGAGCGTATACTGTCCACTGATATGTGTACTGCCACCTCACATTGTCATCTGAATAGCTGATGTATACTGGCCGTGGAGATGTGTTGTGTCTTGTCATATGAATAGCTGAACGTATACTATCCACTGAAATGTTTTTTTGTCACCTCACATTGTCATATGAATAGCTGAGTGTATACTGGCCGTGGTAATGTGTCTTGTCACTGAGCATACTGTATACTGGCCGCTGAGGTGTGTTTTGTCTTGTCATATGAATAGCTGAGCGTATACTGTCCACTGATATGTGTTTTGCCACCTCACATTGTCATATGAATAGTTGAGTGTATACTGGCCATGGAGATGTGTCTTGTCACCTCACATTGTCATATGGAATGAATAGTTGAACGTACAGTATACTGGCTGTGGAGATGTGTCTTGTCACTGAGCGTATACTGGGCGCTGAGATGTGTTTTGTCACCTCATGTTGTCATATGAATAGCTGAACAAGGGGGGCGCTGTGGCACAGCGCGCTAAGCCCCCCACATTTGGGCTTGCATGCCCACGGGTACCCTGGTTCGAGTCCAGACGGGGTAATTTCCCAATCCCACCCCGTCTCTCTGTCCCACTCGCTTCATGTCACCATCTCAGACTGTCCTATCAAATAAAGGTACAAAAGCCCCTAAAAATATATTTAAAAAGAATAGCTGGACATAGAGATGTGTTTTGTCACTGCACGTTATCATATGAATAGCTGAACGTATAGTGGATGTGGAGATGTGTTTTGTCACCAAGCATTGCCATATGAATAGCTGAACGTATACTGGGCGCTGAGATGTGTCTTGTCACTGAGCGTATACTGGCCGCTGAGATGGGTTTTGTCACCTCACGCTGTCATATGAATAGCTGAACGTATACTGGCCGTGGAGATGTGTTTTGTCACCTCACGATGCCATATGAAAAGCTGAGCGTATACTGGATGTGGAGATGTGTTTTGTCACCTCACGATGCCATATGAATAGCTGAGCGTATACTGTGTCTTGTCACCACACATTGCCATGTGAATAGCTGAACATATACTGGTGTCTTGTCACCACACATTGTCATATGAATAGCAAAATGCATACTGGCCGCTGAGGTGTGTTTTGCCACCTCACATTGTCATCTGAATAGCTGAGTGTATACTGGCCGCTGAGGTGTGTTTTGCCACCTCACATTGTCATCTGAATAGCTGAGTGTATACTGGCCGCTGAGGTGTGTTTTGCCACCTCACATTGTCATCTGAATAGCTGAGCGTACACTTGCCGCTGAGATGGGTTTTGTCACCATAAATTGTCATATGAATAGCAAAATGCATTGAAACTGAGGAAAAGGCCTTCAAAGTCTTGGTATCTGGTAGGATATTGTCGTTACTGCAAATGTATGTGACCTAAATATGCTGCTAAAACAGGACACATTTGGACCATAAGGCTTTGACACAGGATAAAGGAGGAGTAATGAAGACCATTTTCAGTCTAAACTTAATTTTGATGAAATGTGTAGTTACTGCACTTTGCCTTTGTAGGGCAGTATACTGTAGCTATGTTCCAAAAAACATGTCTGTACCCAGCCTCACAAACCACCAATCAAAACGCCACAAAGCAAAGGACAATGTTTTCTACTAAATGACACAATGTAGCATACTATATGTTGGAAACTTTCTGCTCTTTGATATTCTTGCCTATAGCTGACTTAGGACAAATATTAATTTAGAGAAATGTAGGCAATCAAAACAGCACAAATAGATTTGTCACTTTTGTCAGGAGTATTCACCAGTGTGCCCATTTCTACTTTTTAGTACAATGCAAACACATTGCTTTTTTGTGCAATGTCTTTCTTTGATGAACTTGAAATAATCATGTCAAGCCATTACATTGTGCCTTTGCAGTAGAACTGAACAGAGATGTACTGCAGTAAGAAGACTATCGATTATATCCCACGACACAAGGGTGAGAAAAAGAGCATAAAATATCTATGAATAGATAGCCTAGTAGAAACCACAAACATCAGAATGCCTTTGTTTTCTTCAACTCTGCTGCAGTTGTGAGCTACAGACCTGATGGGGAGGGCTCTAAACAGTGTCACAGACACATTGCATTATGCTGGGGAGGGGATGTGTGACTGGCACAGGAGGGAAGGAGCTTTAGCTAAGCCTGCAATGGCTGTCACCCATGGTTGAACCCCCCTGCATGGATGCTGTACAGTCCTTTACAGTATGCGCTTAGGGTAAATATGTAGCCTATTTGATATGTAGCCTATTTGAACCAGTCTACGGTTGGATTTAAAATGACTGATTGGTGGACAAGATTGCATGTTTTGCTGACATGCTATTTTGATGATCCATAAAGGGACAGTCAGCAAATTATAAGTAGCATTTCAAGATTGCTTCAACCAAAAGGTTTTTCCACCAATACGAGCAGCAAAAAGATTCATGGCCCCAAATTCTAGCCAACCTCTACCAGTGATTTTAATTACATAAGGCTTATTTCTTTCATTTGATTGACAGATTACTGTAACTTGATCCCATGGGGCCAGTGTGACACAAAACTCCATTGCCGTTGACATTTGTATTGTGATGCAATTCATCTCCTGATAACCCAAGGTATGAGTATACACTACAGTAGACACGGAAAGCACTCTCACTCTTTCATCCCTGTTTAGAATAAAAGTGCCGTGCGCTGCAATGGGAACATCCAGAGAAGAAGAAAAAGAAGAAAAGGATGGAAAAAGAAGAAAGAAATCTGCAGCAAGAAGACAAATGTGCAACATCACCACACCAAGGTGGTTCTAATGCAGACAAGCACAAACACACATTTTTCATCAGTCTTGGGCGGTTTTTTTTTTGTGTGTGTGCTCCTCAGCAGGTAGGTAGGCCTATTGTGTCACATCACACGCTCATATTTTATGCATGGCTCTGTAGTGGTGTGGATCGGCACTGCCCTCACGATCCGATTCGAGAGGTAGCGATTCGATTCGATCCTATTCTATGCGATCCGATCCGATCCAATTCTACAATGCATTGCAATGCATTACATTTCTACTGAAAGCAAAGCAAATGTTTAATCAGTCATGATGAGGCGATACAAGTAGTCAGACACTGAGCAACAATTTATTGGCTGTTTTCTGTATCAGTCTGTATCAGTCTGTATCTGTCTTGCAATATTTTGAAGTGCTTTTATTTTATTTAACATTCATTTTAAATATCCATGGAAGTAATTGAAACTTAAAAAAATTGCCGGATCGATTCTGGAACTTGCCAGAACGATTCTGGATCATCCATATCCCCGCATCGATTCGGATCGCCGAATCGATCATTATTGACACCACTATGTCTCTGGCAGGCACGCAGGCACGGTGCAGTGCAGTGCAGGGATCTCTGATAATTTTATGCAGGCAAAGAGAAATGAATATATGTATGGCAGTGATGTTTATGAATATGGAATCAGAATCTTTTTTTTTTTTTTAAACCTGTGTGAACTTCAGCTGAAGGGTGTCTGGGTCAACCTCTCGCATGAATCTCATCTTCAACACCTCGTGCATGTGCGTGCCAATATACTATATACGTAAGGTTACAGAATTTCAATTATCTAAGTAAAAACATGATTCTCACGCCTCCTCCACCGTACTTTATTTATATTGCCGTGATTTGTATGGTATATTTAACACATTGTGACGTGACGTATGTGAGGGGGGGGGGGGGTTATAGCCTTTGGGATCAAGTGTCACTCAGTGGAGTTGAGTTTTAAGCTATTCATACTTGAATTATGAAACAGTTTAATTAAAGTATGCAACCAACGACCTCATACTCGCGGTTGAGGACGGTGCTCTGGGGAATGGCATCGGCAGCCTTTTATAATGTCAACATGAAGAGACTTTTATTCTTTTAGATTATAGAACAGACAAAGGCAGACACACAGTAAGCCTCGATAAATCCGCTAATCCACCGTATTTTTCTCGATGGCAACAGTGGGGCATTTCTCGACATTTTCTGTTGGCCGTCCCCAAGACGGTGAAAATCCCATACCAATTTAAAAAGTCACACGTTAATTAATTCATAATAAAAATGCAAGTGGCTTCCTCATCATGAATACGTGCAGGCATACGTGCACATACAGTACACTACACACACAAACGCACGCATGCACGCACAACGCACACAAACTCACACGTACCCATGCGCATGCACACACACACACACACACACACACACACACACACACACAGACACACACACACACACACACACACACACACACACACACACACACACACACACACACACACACACACACACACACACACAAAAGCACACAGTTTTCCCCCATGATGCTAACACACAACGTCATGGCTACATGCCAGCATATAGCTTTTTTTCCCTTCTGATTATCAAATCGATGCGATGAATAGAAAAATTAATGTCGCTAGTGTTTCTGTGTGTGTGTGTGTGTGTGTGTGTGTGTGTGTGTGTGTGTGTGTGTGTGTGTGTGTGTGTGTGTGTGTGTGTGTGTGTGTGTGTGTGCGTCTATGTGTCTGTGTTTGTGTGTCTGTGCGTGTGTGTGTGTGTCTGTCTCATTAAGTCACTTCACCGTTAAACACATCTGCATTGAAGCAACACAACACAACACAGGCAGGTGAACCAACACCACGGGTCAATTGCAGCGCTTGCCAAATCAGCACATTGATTAAATCACCAAGTCACGCTGTCGCAACTTGACTCCTGAACCCTCTGGGGGGCTTTCGTGGCGTGTAGGTCTCCAGGGAGTAATGTACGGTAGGCCAAGAGCAAGAGAAGATGGATGAAGAAAAAAAGAAAAGACAAAACAAAAACACAAGAATAAAAGAAGGGGAAAAGGACCGGGGTAAGAAAAGTGATTGCACGCAGCATTTTCATCACCACTACCGCCACCACTACCAACACCACAACCATCCACACTCTGAAGCCCCACCATTTCATCCAACACAACACCACCACCCACCATATTCCTTCCCCACTATACCCAGAGTCCCACCACCCCTCTACCCAGACTCCTACCCTTTGCAACCCAGGCATTTCCTGAAACAACCCCCCCCCAGCCCATTTCAACACACCACCCACCACCTCCCTTTCTCCCCTCTACCCAGAGCGTCACCCTCTGCAACCATTTCATCCAACACCCCACCACCACCACACTGCATGCATCACCCAACCCCCCCCCCCCCCCCTTTCTCCCCTATATCCAGAGTCCCAACCTCTGCAGCCCAGCCATTTCACCCACCCACCAACCCCCCACCCCCTCCTCCTCGCCACCCCTTTTCTCCCCTCTACCCAGTCCTACCCTCTGTAGCCCAGCCATTTCATCCACCCCTCCACCCCTCCTCTCCCCTCTACCCAGAGCGTCATCGCCCCGTCCGTACACGCGCCCCCCCCCCACACACACACGTCTTCGCCCCTCTACAGCCCTCTGCTCTGCTCCGGATGCTGCTGTTGACATGCAGACCTCCCTGCTGAGGAGGTGAGGTGCCTCCCAGGATGCCCCCTCTCAAGCTGCTTAGCATACATTAGCCCTCGCGCGGGGAGCCGCGGGGAGGCGGGGGGAGACGCGGCGCGGGGTGTGGAGAGCATACATTAGCCATCGCGCGGGGAGGGGAGGCGCAGGGAGGCACGGGGTGGGGTGGGGAGAGTGCAGCAATTAAACTGCAGTTAATGCATTTCACAAATGGCAGCATGCATGAGGAGGAGGGGGAGGAGGAGGAGGAGGCCCTTGGTGTAGGACTTCTTGCCAGTGCTGCCGGACAGGGGGAGAAAAAGGGCCCAGGCAATTTTGGCTTAAAGGGGCCCCTCGTAATTAGCAGCTCACTGGTGGGCCCCGCCACCCCCCTGGGCTGCTATTTTCAGAAATGCAAAACTATATAATAAATATAATAATAATTTTGTACATTTCTGAAAATAGGGGCCCACGAGGGTGCGGGGCGCACCGGGAAATGCCCGCTATGCCAGATGGCCAGTCCAGCCCTGCCTTCTTACACCGCAGCACCAGCGCGGCCTCATCTGTGCATACTAATACAGCCAGCTAGCTAACCGCAGAAATACACCAGCGGCGATGCGATTCAAGCGACAGAGTGTAGCAGCAAGCGATTCAAGCGATTGAGGAGACAAGAGTATTTCCGTACAGGCAGAAGGCAAAGCATTCAAGCACTCCCATTGGCTGTGGTCACTGACCTCTATACAGTCATTGGCTGTCGCGGCTTGTCGCCGAACCGCGTCATAGAAAGTTGAAAAGATCTCAACTTCAAACTGTCACCACTCGTCGCGCAAATCGCTCTAGTCTCCAGAATCGCTTTTGTCTCTCGACTCAATACAAAGTCAATTACTTCCGTCGCTCGACTCGCTCAGATCGCCGCTGGTGTATTTCTGCGGTAACACTTGTGCCTTGTGCTTGTCAACATTTTTACTTCTACTTGGGTTGGGCCTGCATGGGGGATTTTTTTTAGTACTGTAGGTGGTTGTGAGAAGCTGTCGGAGAAGTTTTTCTGATCCAGGTCGTGGCTGAGGTTTTTGATCATGCGTGTACGGATGATAAAAGTGAGCAATGCTACTATTTTTTTGGTGTAAAACTGTTTTTTTAAGAAGTGATAAAATAAGATGCCTACCTTGCTGCAGTGTCAGAGAGGAACGCATTACAAAGCACATTATGCAGCAGCTTGCAAATTGGCATAAGTATGAAAAAAAGAAAAGTTTTGATGTGGGGCTTTTTCCCCACTAATAATCACACCCATATTTACCTACCGGTACAAACACACACACACACACACACACACACACACACACACACACACACACACACACACACATACACACACACACACACACACACACAAAGACGGAGAGAGGAAGAGAGAGAGAGAGAGAGAGAGAGAGAGAGAGACAGAGAGAGAGAGAGAGAGAGAGAGAGAGAGAGAGAGAGAGAAGAGAGAGAGAGAGAGAGAGAGAGAGAGAGAGAGAGAGAGAGAGAGAGAGAGAGAGAGAGAGAGAGAGAGAGAGAGAGAGAGAGAGAGAGAGAGAGAGAGAGAGAGAGAGAGAGAGAGAGAGAAAGAGCAAGAGAGAGAGAAAGAGCAAGAGAGAGAGAGGGAGGGGGGGTATAATTATCAAAGAGTTAGTTATTCAAAACTAAGAAGTCAGGAAGCGCCTACCTGCCTACCAAGCTTAATGAGTCCATACAGTAGCAATGATGAGCAAGCGAGCTGAGCTTAAGCTGTGCTTTAAATAAAACTCAAATAAATAAACATCCTGTGAAGTAAAGTGAAAGCCCAACTGGGAAACTCCAACTCCCATTGTCACTGTGACACAGCACTCCACAACACACAAGTGAACACTGCACACAACGAAATGGAATTTTTGCCTCATCCGTGCAAAGGGGCAGCCCTCACTGGCGCCCCAAGGGAGCAGTGCGGCGGGACGGTACCATGCTCAGGCTACCTCAGTCATGGAGGAGGATGGGGGAGAGCACTGGTTGATTACTCCCACACACCAACCTGGCGGATCAGGAGTCGAACCGGCAACCTTTGGACTACAAGTCTGATGCCCTAACCACTAACCCAGTGGTTCTCAAACTTTTCCCATCATTCCAATGAGCCGGAGGGTCTAGATGCTTCCGAACCCCCAAGCAACAGCAGTACCCGCGCAGACTGATTTTACGATCACTGCGCTGTGCAGAATCAAAGGAAAGGTGACTGGTGAGATAAAACAAAGAGGGACGTGTGTTAATTTCCTATGCTATTCAAATTCATGACAATTTATAATGTTGGTGAGGGCTTAAAATGTATTGCTTATTGGAGAGACAGGAAATAATTTCCTTGGGGGAAAAAAACCCAAAATCAGATGTCACACGCCCCCCCTGCGATGCCTCCGCGCCCCACAAGGGGGCTTGCGCCCCACTTTGAGGACCACTGCGCTAATCTATGACTGCCCATCCTAGAGAGTAGGCTATACTGAAGATCATCTCAGCCGTTCCTTCTTCTGGTTTGTGTGGCAAGCGCAGTGGCATGCACAGACCTTTAGGGGGGCAGGTGCTTAAAGAGGGGGTTGGGTGGGCACGTTGAACCGAACTTCCATTTCTCTTACTGGGCTATAGAGCAGTGGTTCTCAAACGTTTTGTGTGAAGTACCACCCTAGAAAAATTTGAGCTCTCCGAGTACCACCACCTTGAAAACCAACATCAACAGAATATCGCAGTAAAGGCCTTCCAGTTTGTTTTTAAATTTCTTGCTTGCCTAGTATTATTCTGCATTATGTTTTCAGATTAATACAAATCAGCATTCAAATCAATGCACAAAAAATGAATTCTTCCAAGTACCACCAGAGATGTCTCAAGTACCACCAGTGGTACACGTACCACAGTTTGAGCACCACCGCTATAGAGGCTACAGTATATCTTATATCGGAACATGATTGACACATGTCTGTCATATGGACAAATGGACCCATGTATGGGCCACAGTATAGGCCTATTGTAACAAAAAACTTCCCAAAATGTTTTTTTTTTTTCGAAAAGGGCATGTTTTTGTCCAATAGGGCAAAGAGGCCGATGCTTTAGCACCACCTTGTCCCCATCTATGCACGCCTTTGGGCATACATTACGCATGCATGGTTGCTCTAAGCAAACGCAAGTGGACTACTAAACATTACTCTACCCTTCAACCAAGTGGCACTCAAAATGAATACATCTTACGCAAACGCAGCTCATTACTGTCTGTGGGACGACATATAAATTGTCTTGTGTGCTGTGCCTCCCAGTCACCGGGTGATCAAAAGGTACACCGCTGGATATCTTATGCGCATAATGGCCTAATAAAAACACTTTGCAGAGGCCTCGTCTTCTTCACCGCCATCCAAAAAAAAAAGAAAAAAAAAGGGACGACGATATGAAGCAGCAATATAAACAAATGGCCCAAAATCAATCTCTGACCAGCGCGGTGTGACAAATGGGGGTAAACAATACACTGCCTTATCACGTCGCTGAATTTACAGCCGCGCCGGAGCCAATGGAGCATGGAGGCAACACAAGCATCTAACCACCACCCAGGCAGGGCAGGGCAGGGCAGTGCGAGCCAGGGCAGGGTAGGCAGATGCGACTTAAAGTCACCATCAAAATGACACGTCTCCATATTGGCAGAGGTAAATAACACGAAAAGGAGCTCGAGCAGACACACACACACGCTGGAATAGCTGCCAGAAATCATTGAGCTCCATCAAAACAAATATTGTTTCTGTTTTTTTTTTTGTTCAAAGAGCTCTACTGACATGAACTGTAAAAAGTTAAATTAAATGTTGTTGTTTCATGCCTCTTAAGATATCTTCCAGTATCACGATGTGCTTTCACTAGTTGACTCACGGACATGTTTGTATTACAAACTAAATTAAATATCTGAACAAAAAATGAACTTCTATCACTTTCCTTTTACCACCTAGTAAGTTGGTAATATGCAGCCCAAGTTAAACCCAAATATTAGAGAAATTCTGCAAACAGACAATAAAAAAACTCAACGTCTCAGGGAAAGTTTCCCTAGTTCAGTTCCCCACATTTTACAGCAAAACAACAGGTTGTGCTCTCTCTCTCCACCCCCATGCTCATCTCCCCTCCTGATGAAGATAGAACTTCAGAAGGGGCCAGCCAGGGCTGGACTGGGGGAGAAATAGGGCCCGGGCACTTTTGGCTTAAAGGGCCCCCTTATAATTACCGGCGCAGAACTGAATCACTGGTGGGCCCCACACCCTCGTAGGCCCCTATTTTCAGATTTAAAAAAAAAAAATAGGCTGCGGGGCCCACCGGGAAATGCCCGCTATGCCAGATGGCCAGTCCAGCCCTGGAAGGAAGGGGCCATAATTACATCAGATGTGTTGTCAGCACCATGCAGCCCTACGCATGTGGAGTATTCTCCACACTCATCTGAATGAAAGATCACCTCCCTAATTGCATTAATTCGGGAAAAAAATAAATATCCGGCAATTTCCCCTGCACCACAGACTGCCGTGTATCGGGAAGAGTTGGGCGCAGGGCTGGACTGGGGGAGAAATAGGTGCCGGGCGTGTTTGGCTTAAAGGGGCCCCTCATAATTAGCGTCGCAGAACTGACTCACCGGTGGGCCCCGCACCCTCTTGGGTCAGTATCTTCAGAAATATTTTATTTATTTATTTTACATTTCTGAAAATAGGGGCCCACAAGGGCGCAGGCCCATGGCCCACTGGAAAATGCCCGCTATGCCAGATGGCCAGTCCATCCCTGGTTGGGTGATTTGTGTGTTGTGGAAAATCCTCTGCGGTTAGGTTCATGCACCAACACTCAACACCCTCATGTTTTGTTTTGAGGCTGTACAGTAGTGATGGTGGGAAATGCTAAGCGTTTTCTGCAATGATGCTGTTTGACTTGGAAGTGTTTGGCTCCGGGGACAGGCAGTGTATTTAATTGGGTAAATGTCCACCAAATTTTCCCCGTAATTTGCTGCCATTTGTATGCAAAGCATAACTGAATTTCAGTGTACTGTACAGGGATTGACCTAAAGTAAGAAACACATTATGGTTAATAATAAAAGCGAGTTGTCGGGAGGACATGTTAATTTGACATTTTTTGCCCTGAATAAACTCGGATTTGTTGCACGACTGAATTAAATGGAGGAATTAAATGGGAAAAAAACAGCAGGTGAAAGATTCAGCTCTACTGGCCACATCTGCGGCTCCACTGCCACCATATGTCAAACTATATTGTCCAGGGCAGGTGGCAGATCCTGAATTCATGCAGGACCTCAGATGGACTGGCCTACGGCTTTCTTTTTTTTTTGGTCTTTTTGACTTTATTAATGATAGGACAGTGAAGGGGGTGACAGGAAGCGAGTGAGGAGAGAGAGACGGGGAAGGGCTGGCAAAGGACCCAGGCCGGGAATCGAACCCAGGTCAGCCGCATGGTAGACGAGTGCCCTACCGGTTGGACACAGCAAGGCCGGCCTACGGCTTTCAATGTTGTGAGAAAAGCATTGCTCTTTGAGCTGAGTGGGTACAAAGTCAGACTACTGTAGACTTGTTTGAAATGAGTCAGCACATCAACATCACATGTCACAATGTCCGCATGCTATTGGATGTGGCACTGGGCTGAATTGACCAATGACAAGTGACCTGTGGTGATGAGTGGAGGTGAAAAACGCACACCAGAAAAAGAGGTGCTGGCAACCAGTAAAACACTTGCAGGAGGAGAGAAGTGCCGCACACTCTCGAGTTGTATAAACAAGTTTTTAATGTGACAATGTTTTTGGGCCTGTCGGCCTTCTTCAGGTCACGCGTCACGACGAGGGAACCCCCGAAATGTTGTCACATTAAAAAAATGTTTATACAACTCAAGAGTTTGCAGCACTTCTCTCCTACTGTAAGTGGCCTGTGGTGGTCATGAATGGTCCGCTTTCAAAAGTCTGTGTGGAGTCAATACCACTATTGTCCCGCACATGCACAAACACAAACACAAACACAAACGCACATGCACGGGTACATACAAATGTGTGCACGCACGCACAAACACACACACACACACACACGCATACACACACACACTCACAAATATGCACGCACACGGACACATGGACACATAGAAACATAGAACCATACACGCACACACAGTCACATGTAATCACACACACACACACACAGACGCACACACAGACACACATAGTTGCAATGTGTCTTCGCAGTGAAGCGGTGTCAGTGGCACGTTTGGACTGCACACTGCACTTTACAGATAGTGCCGTTCGCACGGCACCGGGCCTGTGGGATTGTCACTGTGAAAGCCACCAGAAAGCAAAGTCAACATGCTGGGGCTTCTGTGTGTCCCTACAAAGAATTAGCCTGACCTCCCGCTGTTCCGTAGCCATGTCTACAGCTCAGGAGGCACGGGAGGGTCAAGTCTTCACAAGGAAAAGACCAGTCCCTGGTGATCAGGACCAAAAAAAGAGGACGAAAAAGCAGCCTGGTACACTTGGTCCCCCTGCTGGGAGACACGGCACTAATAGACAAATACAGAGATACTATATACCGGTATATACGGATGGAATAAGGAAATAGAAGAAAGAGAAACGGATAAAGTGAGAGAGAGAGATAGAGAGAGAGAGAGGATGGAAATAAAGGGGAATTGAAGCGAGGCATTCGCCACAGCTCTCTCTGCGTAGCTAAAACACTGGCTGTGGATCTGCTGGCTGTGCACTGTTTAAATCTGTCACAATTACCGTGACAAGACATATTTTCAAAAATGTGTACTAGCAGACTAGATACTAGCAGAGAATTAAAGAATGAGTGATCGAATGAATGAATGAATGAATGAATGAATGAATGAATGAATGAATGAATGAATGAATGAATGAATGAATGAATGAATGAATGAATGAATGAGTGAATGAATGAATGGATGAATGAATGAACAAATGCACAAATTGATGAATTGCGTTAACGTCTCTACATGTAGGCTACTACCTTGCATGATACTTCCAAAATACGGGATAATTGTCATCCAAACTTCACATAAATGTGAGTAAACAAAAGACAAAATGTATCTGGCCTGCTAAATACATAAAAATAGGGAAGGAGAGAATTGTCCTCATTTTCAACCAGAAGAGAGGAGAGTGCTTCGATACCGCACAATTGCGAATGGTCTGATGACCGAGGTAAACGCAATGATAACGGCTTCTCTAGATGTCTAGGAGACAACAGATTGCACTTCACCATTTTCCCTCATTGTCAATGTCTGTCATGAGACTGTTATTATAAGATTTAACTGTTTGTGAATGCTTAGGAGAGATAACTGACGTTTTTGTGATCGAAAATCGCGCATGGCCAAAAATAGGCGCATTTATGGTTTCATTTTTAAGGACCTCATGGCGGGCCAGAAATTTGCTGCCCGCGGGCCGCAGTTGGCCCGCGGGCCGTTGTTTGGAGACCAGTGCCCTATAGACAAACACAGAAATACAGCTGGAACAGGGTAACAAAAAACATGGTAAATTGGTAGAAATGGATGGCAAGGCAAGACATTCCTTTCTTTAGGTAGACACTTTTATCTGAAATGACTGTACACTTATTTGGTATATGGTATTGGTTAGAGTCCCAGGGCAAATGTGGGGTTAAGTGCCTTGGCCAAAGGGCATGTCAGCCATGGATGAACGTGTAGGTAGGCCCCCCACACATTCGCTTCCTATTGAGAGTTTAACCTGAAACCTTCCAATTACACAAACAACTCCCTAAGCAGTACAGTGTACAGTTGTTCCCAACCTGTGGGTTGGGACCCCTGGGGGTTGGGGGCAGGCTGGGTGGTTGGCTGACCAATTTCCATAAATTGGTTAGCAGCAGTATTCACTTTATTGTATCTTTGCTGTGAATTTCAAAATATAATATCAATTGACAAAAAAACTGCTTAGCATTTGGAATATTGGGCATTGGCAGGGGCTGGCAGAAAAGGTTGTCTGAATCAGTCACAATTACTGCAGTACCGACTTTACCATTGTTCAAGTTTACAGATAACTTTTCATTCACAATTACCACAGTAGACAGACTCACCACTGTTTAAGTTTACAAATAACTTTGTAAGTGAAGGTATTAGCAGCAGACTTGCTGGCCTTCTGTTTATCCTGGTCTGGCGCAATCAAACACTTTGAGAACTCTTGGAGGCTTTAAAAGAACCCCATGTTGCAGTTTAACAGATAGCATCAGTAAAACCCGGGCTTAACATTTCACAATGGACCCAACTGACTTCCCTCAGCAATGAACTACCCCTCACACTGATAAACTAGGACAATCTCCGAGGAGTCGTTCACGCTGTGCTTGCGTGTGTGTGTGTGTGTGTGTGTGTGTGTGTGTGTGTGTGTGTGTGTGTGTGTGTGTGTGTGTGTGTGTGTGTGTGTGTGTGTGTGTGTGTGTGTGGGTGAGTGTGCGAACAAGCGAGAGATCGAGAGAGAGGGAGGGAAAGCGGAAGAGAGAGAGAGAGAGAGAGAGACAGAGAGACAGAGAGAGGGAGAGAGAGACAGAGAGACAGAGAGGGAGAGAGAGACAGAGAGAGGGAGAGAGAGACAGGGAGACAGAGAGAGAGAGAGAGAGAGAGAGAGAGAGAGAGAGAGAGAGAGAGAGAGAGAGAGAGAGAGAGAGAGAGAGAGAGAGAGAGATATGCTACTGCATGAAACAACATCAGTTTAATGTTGCACTTTAAGAAATGCCCAAAGCGATGTGATAAATAACCATTTTAATGCATTTCCGGATGTTTTAGTATTATTTTCGGGTTTGTGGTAAGTCTTAATGCTTAAACAAACATCATCACGGGTTTGACCAGCATATGCAATATTAATTCCTTATTAAATATGCAGCGTGTTTTGACAGGTGTCATGGGAGATGAAGGTTTCCACATGACTTTCCGCTGCTTACCTTCCTCACCTACAGTAGCACTAGCTTCGGAGGCGGATCTTGCCAGGCTAGACAGGCAGTCGCTTGGGGCCCCCATCGCCTAGAACAGAGTTTCCCAACCAGGGGTACTGTACGTGTACCACTAGGGGTACGCGAGCACACCTCAGGGGGTACTTGGGAAAAGGTAGAAATAACAAATATATGGAGTGTACAGTCATATTGGGATAGAGGAACAGATATAGAGCATGAGTCAGAGCGAGGGGTACTCATCATATGACAAAATTGCTTAGGGGATACGCAGGATAAAAAAAGGCTGGGAAGCACTGCCCTAGAAGACAGTATAAGAGCTCAGAATTCACTACAGTTGTGGCCATTCTGTTTCAAATGTTCATTCTTTTCTATTTTCGCTTGTGGCCCCAGCTGTCCCTAGAATCACCTCTGGCTAGCTTGCTAGCGCAGGTTGGCCCAAAACTCTTTGCTCCTGCATTAGGTAGAAGGTCATTTTACCATAAGTCCGCAGCTCGGCTAGCGGTGTGCAGTGGAACAGTGGCTTAGGGTGTCCTTGCGAGTCAATATATGGATTAGAAAATCTGCCATTATGGGGGACGCAGACTGGGGAGATTGATCCGAGTATCAACCTTTCAAACAAAAGAACATGGTGTTATTTAGCCGATATCGATTGATATTTCTGGCTGGGGTTATGTATAACCCTGCTGTGAATCACGAGCATGTGTTCCCAAAACATGTAACACGCCACACCAGAAAAAGAAAACAGGCACTACAGGAGTTTTGTTAATTAAAAGATGTAAACCGAGAACAAAAGATTAAAGCAGAGCACTGTGTGAAGTCATAATTAAAGAATAAAAGACATCAGAGATGCAGGCCTTTTGTAATGGCGCTGTTAGAACTTGCCACGTCACAAATTCATTTAAAAAACAATTTCATAGCCCAGATGAGCGCTTTGAAGCCATTTTTGAAGAATGAAAGAAAGAAAGTGCGAGGGAGTGAGACTGAGAGAAAGAAAGAAAGAAAGAAAGAAAGAAAGAAAGAAAGAAAGAATGAAAGAAAAGAAAAAACAGAAAAAGCAAAACACTTAAGTTTGAAGTCTAAAATGCATAATATCATTTACAGAATGGGTGACAAAATTATTTAGGGACATTAATTTCTTCCTTTTTTTCACTGTTCTGAGTAATTTTTGCAAACAACCATAAGTCCAGCTTTACTTGGAGCCATTCTAGTGAAAGATTGAGAGCTAATATCGCAAGACTGCACTTAACAATGCCACTGGAACACTTTGGTGACTCCCATCTCACCCAGCGGCGCCATAGCAACCCATCTGATTCCACATTCCTTCTAGTGCTGACTGCACCCTAATGGCCACCTGTAATGGCGCTAGTCGTATGGAGTAGAGATGCACCGGATCCGGTTCCAGTTCCGGATCCGGCAGGATAATAGGGTTTTTCACAGGATCCGGGTCCGGCAGGATCTTAAGCAGTGGATCCGGTATCCGGCATGTTACCTAAAAATCAGGGTCTGGTGCATCTCTAACCTAGGCTTTTCAGTCAGTCTTTCACAACCCCAATCACTGCATGGATTGAAAGCCCTTTGGAAGCGGCCATTGCAGGCAGTGTGGCAGTAAGCCAATGAGTCTAAAAAATAGTTTGAGCCAACGTAATAAAAAGGGCCTACGTGTGCGAGTAGACTATATGTTTCAACCCTTTTGTAGGATCTGGTTCCGGATCCGGCAGGATCTTAAGCAGTGGATACGGTATCTGGCAGGATCCTAAAAAATCAGGATCCGGTGCATCTCTAGTATGGAGGAAACAAGAGATCTCCGGATGAAAATAAACACCTCCATTATATGGCCCCGCCTTGCTGAAAAGTGAAGAGCAGATCCGCTATTTAACGTCACCAGAATTGGGTTATATAATGTGTTGTCGTCGCGAGGCTTAATCCCCTGTGAAAGTTCCGGGGGTGAAAGAAAGTGGCAAATAGAGAGAGATTGTGGAGAGCTGGAGTGCTGAGAGGTTGACTTCTGAACCGTATGGATTTGAGGCAGACAAAGAATGACACACATTTGCAGGGCTGGCCTGGGGCAGAAATAGGGCCCGGGCACTTTTGGCCCTCATAATTAGCGACGCAGAACTGACTCACCAGTGGGCCCCGCACCCTCGTGGGCCCCTATTTTCAGAAATGTAAATATATATATATATATATATATTAATTTTTTACATTTCTGAAAATAGGGGCCCACAAGGGTGCAGGGTCCACCGGAAAATACCCGCTATGCCAGATGGACAGTCCAGCCCTGCTCATTTGCTCCTGCTGAGTCAAGCCTGCGTGTGGAGAGCAATGGGCTCGTCATGACTTCAAAACAACCCCACAGCACAGCATTAGCTGACACACAACACAATGCCACCCGGGCCGGCCGGCCGCCACACAACACACAGAGCAGCCTATAGGCCGTAATGACTGCAAGACAATGGAGCACTCTTTTGTTTACTATGGAAATAGAAAAAAAAAAAGTTATTTCATGTTTACAACCGATGGAAGACGCTGCTAATGCGTGAGTGTTAATTAACATGTCGCTCACGTTTTTTCGGTTTGCAATAGAGTGACAGGCAGCATCTTGCCAGCAGCAATTGTTTTGTGCCAGTAGTTTATTTGATGTCACCACGGTGCGAGGCGAGGGCAGTCCACGCCACGGTCCATATTTTCTTATTGATTTAACGGCATTCATGACTGCAAGATTAAATCGGTGCTAATTATGTGACAAAGATGAAGCCCTAACACAATGTCAAGAGCCGCGCCGGCCTTCTGAACACCACAAGAAAAACATAATGTAATGTTGAACTATAAGCCATATTCATGATGTTATCGCTAATCCATTTTTTAAATTATTTTTTTTAAATTTCATCAAGACATGAAAACGTTACATTTTCAGTCAGTCCCTAATGACTTTTAGAAATAGAGAGGCAACCTATAATAATGAAAATAATAATAGAGGAGATCACATAAACACAAAGATAATGAAGGCTTTGTTGAAAAATAGGGGTCTGGCGGGCAGGCACAAAGAAAACCTCTATATTCTGGAGCACTTCTAACGTACATATCATTTGTCATCATATAATGGATTCAGAAAAGAAATTATGCACAACCAAGCCATGGCTGCGCTCTGATCTTTGGTGAGTGTTCAAAAAATATGTATTTGAACTTTTTCCAGGCATGGTGGAGGCCCCGTTTTTGATGTTTCTGTGGGCTCTCAGGCAGCTACTAATGCCAAGAAAAGAAGGAAGGAAGGGAGGGGAAAAAAAGAGAGAGAGAAAATCGAGTACACACTTCCACAGCCAAGGCCATTTTTTTTTTGCATTGCTTCAGGTTCAGAGGTCTGACACAGAGAAGTGAAGGGACCTCCTTATTCTGCACCACACGCCCGGTGGGGAAGTGGGTTAGCCCCTTGAGTAAGGACCCCTTTTATCTTTATGCATGGTGGAGTGAGGAGAGTGGGGGAGGGGTGTGTGTGTGTGTGTGTGTGTGTGTGTGTGTGTGTGTGTGTGTGTGTGTGTGTGTGTGTGTGTGTGTGTGTGTGTGTGTGTGTGTGTGTGTGTGTGTGTGTGCGTGTGTGTGTGTGTGTGTGTGTGTGTGTGTTGAAGGGGGAGGGGGGGTGGCTGCCTGTATTGTCACAAACACTGCCTCATCTCCTTTCTCTCCATCTCATCTCCGCATCGCTGTCTGTCTGCCACCAGACAAACACAAAGAGGATATAAATACGCCACAACAGGTGGCCGCCGACTCTGTCATCTTTTTTTCTCTTGACAGTTGAGTTCCAGTTAAATGGCTTCATTGTAATGCCTACATCCAGCATATCCACACCATAATCAGGTAGAATAATGATGACTTATTCATCTGGCTTTTCAGTATATTAATCAGCAATAGATCATATGCATAGTCAGGGCTCTAAATTAACTTGTTTCATCACCAGCCAAAATGGCTAGTAGATGTTGATCTTGCACACCCCCACTATGGGTCAAACCGGCTAGGAAGTTGGTCTTTTCTACCAGCCAAACTTGGTTGATTGGTCCGCTATCTGTCAACCAAGTTTTGAAAAAGCCTGTGTTGAGATGATTGAAAGAGATTGCCTGGTGAAGGTCGAGTACCGAAATGTTGTTTATTAAAGAAAGAACAGCGAAATGGTCAGTGTGCGGGAGTTTCTTTAAGTTGCTACCAGCCAAACTGAAAATTCACCAGCATTTGGCCGACTGACTGGTGTCAATTTAGAGCCCTGTGCGTAGCTATAGCAATATAGTAGGGTAACGTTTTTTAATCCTGAAGTAAATTCAACTGTTAATGCGTGTAAATAATGTTGGAAAGAGGAAAGAGTAGCGAGCGCTCTAGAGTCTTCGCTCCAGGTTTAAGGGGTGCATCTGGTTATTCCCTTACGGCTTCATAGACTTATGAACTATATCCAAAGCACTCTCCTTTGAGCCACGTTAGTTGGAGTAATTAAAAACTCTTTATTACCTTGACTCAAAGGAGAGTGCTTTGGATATATTTCATAAGTAAAAAATAATGTTGCATCAGATTTGAGTGTCTGTCTGCGGTATGGTAGATGCATCAAGAGGCGTCTTGTAGCCCATGACAATTGCACTGATGAGATGAGATCCCTCGTCCTACTCTCTTGTCATCGAATGCTTAAAAACGCTGTAAACAAGCTTTCATCACAAAAGTTGAGATGGGCGCCGTGTGCCACATTTCATCACGATAAATGATATTTGTTTACAAACTGTCCAGTAAACATATGCCAGCTATTTTATGATACCATTCAAAAACAAATACAATTTCATAGCCTCATTAGGCTGACATTAGACTGACATTGTTACAGACCTGTAATACGATGTTGGCTAGTTATTTTTGACTAGAATTAAAGTTTAGAGAATAAAAGTTGAGAGTCTTTCAACATTGCATTAAGTGGCTCTCGTTGGTTAAAGGTGAAGGATTTATACAGCATTTGTTTAAGGATTTATACAGCCAGCCACAATTAATATTGTTAAATACTTATAGTCCTGATCTCAAATTACTGGGACAGTTACTTCCTCACATAAGCTAACAATATGATTGGATGGTAAAGAGTTCCAGAGCCGTATTCAAATATTCCAAATGAAAGAATGTACATTCCACACTTCATCATGGTGAGGATATTACTGAGTACTGAACTGAATTGAATACTAAATGAATAGACCATTCGATAGCATAAACTTTAATATCCAAGTATGCTTGAATAAATAGATGTACTTCTGTAATACATTTTAATAATCGCTTCCAAACTCCTTTGTCAAAACTAAGGGGAAGAAATCTCTGGAAAGGCCCTGCCGTGGCTGACCGGTAGGGCACTCGTCTACCATGCGGCTGACCCGGGTTCGATTCCCAGACCGGGTACTTTGCCGACCCCTGTCCGTCTCTCTCCCCATTCGCTTCCTGTCCACCTCTCACACTGTCCTGTCAAATAAAGTCGAAAAAGACCAAAAAAAGAAATCTCTGGAAAGGTGTACCAAAAGTCATTCTCCAGCCCTGCACACTTTACTGTGTTCTCTTTCGACCCCTCACTGTCTGTCAGCACCTGCAATCTCACTGCAGTAGATCTCAGCAGGAGCTCCGTTCCAGCTCTATCACAGGTATTACCACAGGCAGGACTGGGCTGGGGGAGAAATACTGTAGGGCCCGGGCACTTTGGCATAAAGGGGCCCCTCATGATTAGCGGGGCAGAACAAACTCACCGGCGGTGGGCCCTGCACCCATGTGGTCCCCTATTTTCAGAAATGTAAACAAAAACCATGAGTATTTATTTATTTATTTATTATTGCACATTTCTGAAAATAAGGGCCCACGAAGGTGCGGTACCCACCAGGAAATGTCGGCTACGCCAGATGGCCAGTCCAGCCCTGATCACAGGTATTACCACGGGGGTTCAGGAGGAGCATTTACACCCATGCAGAAAGCCAAGACAAGACAGGTGTAAATTCAGCTTGGGAATGTACTGTACACTAGCAGAGGTCACCTTAACCGGAGACTCTGTAATTACGTCGTTATGCGTCCATTAGAACCGCGGGGGCTGACGACATGTATCTGCTTAAATATTTCATGAGCCATTAGAGCAGTGTTTCTCAAACTTTTTCAGACTGAGGACCACTTTGTCCCCCGCAAAAATGTCCAGGGACCACCTGTCAACTGAATTAACAGTTGACGGGTGCTATATCAGCACTAATTTTGATGCAGATCACTTACTTTTCATTCACATTTACAAGCCTGTCTTATTGTGGTGAAAATATGACTTCAGACATGTTTGGCTTTGTAATAATGTGTTTCATATATAGTCTTCTATCGGAAAAGTAGAAATCCCTTTGCGGACCACTTGAGCTCTGTCGTGGACCACCAGTGGTCCCCGGACCACACTTTGAGAACCACTGCATTAGAGGCACCGCACTGTGGGCAGTAGGGAGTGCGAAAGACAGAGTTGTAAATACAGCTGGTGGTTTTACAGTAATAGAGCCTTTTACACAGCAAGACTACTGTAGCACTATACTTGACCCCACTCTATTCTCTCCACAGGACACCTGGCCTAAAGAAGAATAGAGTGGAGCAGAGTAGAGTAGAGTAGAGTAGAGTAGAGTAGAGTAGAGTACAGTAGAGTAGAGTAGAGTAGAGTAACATAGAGTAGAGTTGCATAGAGTAGAGTAGAGTAGAGTAGAGTAGAGTAGAGTAGATTAGAGTAGAGTAGAGTAGCTAATAGAGTAGAGTAGAGTAGAGTAGAGTAGAGGAGCATAGAGTAGAGTAGAGTAGAGTAGAGTAGAGTAGAGTAGAGTAGAGTAGAGTAGAGTAGAGTTGCATAGAGTAGCGTAGAGTAGAGTAGAGTAGAGTAGAGTAACATAGAGTAGAGTTGCATAGAGTAGAGTAGAGTAGAGTAGAGTAGAGTAGAGTAGAGTAGAGTAGAGTAGCATAGAGTAGAGTAGATTAGAGTAGAGTAGAGTAGAGTAGAGTAGAGTAGCTAATAGAGTAGAGTAGAGTAGAGTAGAGGAGCATAGAGTAGAGTAGAGTAGAGTAGAGTAGAGTAGAGTAGAGTAGAGTAGAGCAGTATAGAGTAGAGTAGAGTAGAGTAGAGTATAGTGTAGTAGCAAATAGTAGAGTAGAGTAAAGTAGCATAGAGTAGCATAGAGTAGAGTAGAGTAGAGTAGAGTAGAGTAGAGTAGAGTAGAGTAGAGTAGAGTAGAGTAGAGTAGAGTAGAGTAGAGTAGAGTAGAGTAGAGTAGAGTAGAGTAGAGTAGAGTAGAGTTTAGCAATCTCCCTAACATAATGTGAGCAGATTTTGATTACTCCTGTGTCATAAATCCACGTTACGTATAAGCTAACTCTGCTACAGCTAGGGCACACTGTATTGAGACAAGATTTAGACATGTTATTATTTTGCAGGTAAACCAGTGCTCAAGTCAAGTCTTGGCTTTATTGTCAATTTCTTTACATGCACTGGTCATACAAAGAATTTGAAATTACGTTTCTTACTTTCCCATGCAGACATAGACATAGACTTTAAGTGTGGACATGGGCAATATGTGTTTCTCTGTGTTCTATCTGATTTTTCAATAAACACAATACATCAAGATGTATGTATAGTAATACCAGAGATTCTTTAAGTATATAGAGATATGCCAATGTAATAGGTTGCTATGGGCACCTCACATGACCAGGTTCCGGTCTGCCTAAAGGGGCGTGTCATAATACTCCTAGCATTGAATAGAACAGTCCTTAGGTCTGCCTAAAGGGGGATTCCCCCCCCCCCTCCCCCTTGCAATAATAGAACCCGGAAACAATGGGCCAATGGAACCTCTCTCTCTCTACTCTCTCTGGTAATACTGTGCATCCAGAGTTAGTGCCATAGGGCCAATGACAAAGACTTTCATTACTGTACACATCTGTAGATATCACTTCTGTAAATGTAATTTGTGTGAAAGTGAATCACATTGGCATACTGTACATGGTGCAATCTTCATTGCCAATCATTGATTCATTTCTTCTCTTTCAGCCTGCCAATCTCCCATCACTTTCACTCAGTGTCTTGAATTGTTTAACGCCCCTCCCCACCCCACTCCACCCCCACCCCCTCTCTCCCTCTCTGACTCTATCACTTTATCTCAATCCCCCTTTTTTTGCCCTACCACTCGTTTTCACTATCACCACACACAATCATACTAGCACTCCCCCACACTACACCTCTGCCTTCACTCTATCTCTCCACCATCTCATTACCATCATTCCTCTACACCAGTGGTTCCCAACCTTTTTCTTAAGGGACCCATGTTCTTACTATTGTAAGCTTTGGTGACCCAACCACGCGAGCGCCCGCACGAGACGGAGTCATAAGATGCCCTCTGTTTCCTGCGAAAACTAATTTTAGTTATTTTATTCCTCAATTCGTCTTTGGTCAAATATAGAATAAATGTTTAATGTAGCACTTACAATTTGTTGCTTCTATGCATTTATTAGTTAAATGCTTTGTCTTTTATTCAACATGGGCTATATATATTTAAAATGAAACCCCTTAAAATCAAGAGGGCTCCACGACCCCCTGTGGATCTTTGGCGACCCATAAGGTGGGTCCCGACCCATAGGTTGGGAACCACTGCTCTACACTACCAGCCACCACTGTGAGCATCACTCTCAGCATCACCGCTTGTGTCTGTGTCTCTCTTCCTTATCATCTAATGTCTCCATCTGTTTATATATTTCGCATCTTTGTCCCTCCCCTCTCTTGTCACTCTGCCTGTGCCCACTCCTTTGCCCTCTCTTTCTCTATCCTATTATATCGCCGTCAGCTTATCTCCCTAATTTTTGTCCTTCAGGAAATGCTATCTAACTTCAACTATTGAAGCCCCTGCAGCGAGAGAGAGAAAGAGAGAGAGAGAGAAACAGAGAGAGAGAGAGAGAGAGAGAGAGAGAGAGAGAGAGAGAAGAGGGAGGGAAAGAGAGAGAAATAGAGAAATGGCTCTAATAAAGTGCTGAAAGCCTAATAACGTGTATACACACACAATACCGCCCACCGTCTCCAAAATGGCTTAACTGTGGGAAGGTATCTGTAAAAGGTCTTCGGAGGGGCCACCTCCAATGGCTTGCAAAAAAAATGACTGCATCTTTGTTCCTCTTAATTAGTTTTACATGAAAATCACACCTTTTCAGTGCTGCACACTGAATGCTAATTGTTCGGCACGCAACGGTCAGCTGATTAGATGTATTATAACCCTTAACTAATGTGCCAGGAAGCAGAATCATTATGTCTAGCGGTGGAAAGACTCATGGGCTGTTTATAACTTTTAGCCACACCACTTAAGGTGAGTTTGATCTACAGTATAATTAAAGAAATTAAAATACAATTAGCCCGGCCTACCATAACAGTCAAATCTCTGCAAAGGTTGCATAAGAAATCAATTGAAATGGTGTCCATTCTGGCCAAAAGAGCAAACTCCCATATAAAAAGCCATTAACCTGATGGATTGGGTTGTAATGGTCTGAGAAGCCCGTGAGTAATCTATAATAGAGAAAGGTCAGACTTCAACTTGGAATTCAACGGAGAGACAACTTCAAAGACTTCGCCACGCAACTGCACTGACTTTGGAATTAAATAAACGGTAGCTCACCAAAGACACAAGAATATAAACAAGTAAACAAAACAAAAAAACCTCAGTGGTAACAAGTAAACAGATGGCCGCCTCTGTAAAAGAGCTACTTGAAATGTAAAAAAAAGAAAACAAGTTTAAGGCAAACCCAATATTTGCAAAGATACTAAAGGCCTTAAACAAATAGTGTAAATAGAATGCCACGGATGATGTAATGTTATTCTTGCTGCTGAGGTTGAGCCAGAAAAGAGGTGGAGAAGAGAAGAGAAGAGAAGAGAAGAGAAGAGAAGAGAAGAGAAGAGAAGAGAAGAGAAGAGAAGAGAAGAGAAGAGAAGAGAAGAGAAGAGGAGAGGAGAGGAGAGGTGAGGAGAGGTGAGGTGAGGAGTGGATAGGAGATGAGGAGAGGAGAGGAGAGGAGAGGAGAGGATGGGAAAGGAGATGAGAGGAGTGCAGAGGAAAGGAGAAGAGAGGAGAGGAGAGAGAGGAGAGAGAGAGGAGAGGAGAGGAGAGAGAGAGAGAGAGAGAGAGAGAGAGAGAGAGAGAGAGAGAGAGAGAGAGAGAAGAGGATCGTAGACAAGGAGAGCACAGTAGAGAAGACCAGAGGAGAGAAGAGAAAATGAGAAAAGGAGTGAAGTGCAGGCGACATGAGCAGAAAATAAAAGAGAAGAGAAGAGAAGAGAAGAGAAGAGAAGAGAAGAGAAGAGAAGAGAAGAGAAGAGAAGAGGAGAGAAGAGAAGAGAAGAGAAGAGAAGAGAAGAGAAGAGAAGAGAAGAGAAGAGACGAGAAGAGGCTCTCTCCCTGCCCACTTTACACCATAATAACGTGCCTCCTCCTCCTCCTGCTCCTCCTCCTCCTCCTCCTCCTCCTCCTCCTCATGCTCAGCCATGCTCCCCGTATGAGCGTCACGCTCCTCACACATCTGGATGGAGCTTGCAGTGGCTCGGCGGCGGCTGCCATATGGCTTGGTGGGGAGACCAAAGCACTTTGTTGACACAGAACAATGAATGATGCAAAGCAGGCAGGCAGGGATGGGGCACATGGAGCAGGCAGGAGATGGCTTCTAAAGCTGTCTACACTTACGCCACACACTTTGCATTTCAGCAAGGCGGTAGGCAAGCAGGGCCTGTTCCCTTTAAGAGGCCAACCAGGGCCAACCACCAGGGAAGCTGACAGGGGGGGACAAAGGGGTTACTTGTCCTGGGCCCAGGGAGAGAGGGGCCCAAATTTGGATCCTCATTACATTGTTATGTATTAAGCGGAGGGGCCTTTCAGATGTCTGTCCCGGGCCCAGCCAAAGCTGTCAGCGGTCAGGGGTAACAACAACGACGTGTGGTAGGAAAGTGGCTTGAAAAAGAGTGGAGCGAAAAAGTAAATAAGTAAAAAGAAAGTTTCACAGAACCTCTCATGCTAAAATCATATTTGGCCATCACTCATGTACGGTTGGCTATGTCATGGGAGACGCCTGGGTGGGTTCGTCTGCGTCTCTGTGTGCTCTTTTATGGATAAGTCCTGAAATAGTGCAGACGTTAAGCTTCCATCTTATATTAACTGCATGAAAGATTGATGACGTGTGTCTAGGGAGGCTGTGAGAGGTTTAAAGAGCATCTTGAGGGGATATCACATCCGTGCCAATCATGCAATGACATGTCAGTATTTTACATAATATAAAATATGTGGAGTTTCCAGCATTTGACTCTGAATGCATGGTAAAGAAAAATATTACTGTTATATTTTGCTTGTACTTTGTATGAATGCTTTAAAGTAAAACGATCTCGGCAAACATACAGAAATATCACATTTCAGCTTTTCTTTTACTTCAGACATGTAAAAGTTCTATCTTTTACCTGACATGTTTCAACGAAATAATTTTCGTCTTCACCAGAGAGTCACTGGGGATGTGGATGTGTGACTTGCTTTAAACCGTTGAAACATGTCAGGTAAAAGATAAAACTTTTACATGTCTGAAGTAAGAGAAAAACACAAGTGTGATTTAAACAGTAACACATAATGAACGTTATATTATATTATATAATATATTAAAATGTAATTATATATAATATATTTCGTTCACAAAAGATTTTGCAGAGCTGCAGAGTTGCAGCATCATCTGTATAAGCTGCATGACATCCCAAAAAAGGCCTCCTCGACCCTGCCATCAAGCTGAGTAATTAATGGCACCTTCCCACTTAACACCAAGGACAGCCCACGACCCTTATTTAGCCACTAAGACTGATGGAAAGCCCAGGTGTCGGATTTCAATTACTGGCCAAAAAATCCAGCCAATGCCATGCACGTACCGTACGTGCGCGCGGGCACACAGGCACGCACGCATGCACGCATGCACGCATACACACACACACACGCACGCACACACACACACACACACACACACACACACACACACACACACACACACACACACACACACACACACACACACACACACACACACACACACACACACACACACACACACACACATACGCACACACACACAGGGGGTGTACTGTAACTGCATATACCACAAGTTCAGTGGAGTGACTTTCAAGCACAAGTAAAGCTTTAAAAACACACAAATCCAGTACATTACCTTTAACTAATGTTGTGTCCTGTTCAACCCTGCCCCGAGCCTGTTTCTTTTTCCAAGATATTTTTCAGCAGCTTGACTTGTTAATGTGTCTTTCCCCCATAGAAGCTAAATAGTTGTTAGAGCTTACAGTGTATTTTGCCTTTTTAAATATTGACTAACACAACAAATATGTTTAAAAAAATAATCTGTCATGATTCTATTCTTGTGCACCTAACCTGAGGCCCTTTGTGGTAGAATGGCATTGGTCCAACCTCCTGCACATACACGTATACAACTTCTAAACACAATGTGGGAAACAAAACAGCATCTCATTATTTATTTATATTACCACCATGTCCAAAAAGCAAACGCGTTTCGGCTATCAAGCCTTCATCAGTGCGTGGTACGTTTTCTTCCTTAAGTTTTTATCTCGCACCCAAAGACTTTCGTTTTTCCAAGAAGTTGAGCGCGTCCTTTGCCAAAACAAAACAGCACTCCTCAGTGTCAATAAGTCCCTGTCTTGCTCAGTCATCCTTTATGTTGCCAACATGGCTCCTGCCAAAGTCAAACCTCCACACGAAACGACTTCAATCTTATGTACAGTATTAATGCAGCAATAGGCCCTGCATAATGCTGTACATCTGCACATTTCTGATACCCTAATTGTGTCTATGCACATAAGATTACAGTGTTAATTCAACACTTAGAGAGTACTCTTGGATCAAATACACTCTACTAGAAGATGGTAAATTGACAAACTGTTGAATTAACACTTTTATTGTGTACTGCATTCAGAAATCAATTCTGTAACGATGACCATCATGGCTATTGCCATGACAATAGAACTAATGAAAAGCAACAATTTCGTTGTTTGTAAGACACTTTGCAAACAACGAAAACGTTCAGCATAATGGGTTAGTTCTACAAAAAGGGTTAAGAGTTAGGGGTCTCGCATTTTGCATAAAGAGAGTATTCTTGTGGGGGTGCTGTGGTACAGCGCACTTAGCCCCACATTTGGGCTTGCATGCCCACGGGGACCCCGGTTCGAGTCCGGCCGGGGTCATTTCCCAATCCCACCCCGTCTCTCTGTCCCACTCGCTTCCTGTCACCATCTCAGACTGTCCTATCAAATAAAGGCATAAAAGCCCCTAAAAATATATATACTATATATATAAAAAGAGAGTATTCTTAACCACAGACCGTTTTTTAAAAAATCAGTAGGATCAAGTGCCATCGCCATGGTTGAGAGAGGGTTCTAACTGCCATTCCAAAGAGTCTGGCTGCTTTGGTGCTGTGGTCACGGTGGATGTTTGGTACCCGATAACCTCAAGTTGTGGTCCAGGTTCAGGCAAGGTGGCCGGGCTGCTCTCCCCCTCTTCATACCCACCCCACCACCACCATAACTCTGCAGGCAGACAGCCACAAGCATGTGGCCTGCCAGGTCAACGCCGGACAGCTTTGACCAGACAGGCCCGGGACAAAATCACCCAAAAGGGCCCCTTTCTCAATACATACACTGTAACGAGGTCCCAATTCTGGACCCCCTCTCTCCTTGGGCCCGGAAAACAACCAACCCCTTTGCCCTTTCCCCTGTCAGCGTCCCTGTATGTCGCCTGCCGTTCCCCTGCCTGGCTGCCTGGCTCCTGGATGTTCGGTATCCCTGACGGCAAAGGAAGGAAGCTTGGCTACTCTCTCCACCCCCCCACCACTCCCACACGAAGGATGGATTCCTGCATGGGCCTACCAGGCCTTGGCCAAGGGGCCCAACAGCCAAGGGGGCACTGAAGAACTAGCCTCTGTGCTACAAAAAAAATCCTTCATTATTAGTCCACAGTATATTTTTGCTCTCATATTGTGTTAAAATTGCACTTTCAACTACTGAATGTAAACATTTTCAGAACCCCCCAAACAAAAGAAGCTCGCCAACATATTCAGTCCACACTCAAATATTATCAAACCTCACGATTCCATGGAAGGTGGCCCTTTCTTGTTGTCTGGCCCAGGGGCCCATGGAACTCTAATCCGCCCCTACCCAACACCGCCACCGCCGACGCCACCACCACCATCAGCGCCACCATAACTCCGCAAACTGACAACCACAAACAATGTCTGGCGCCTCGCCTTACAGCTTCTCCTCTGTCTATGCCCTGCTCCGAACACACCTGATTAAGGTCAATGTAATTAGAATGCTCCTGATGGACTAAATCGGGTTTGTTCAGCTAATTGAGAGTGTCACTGATGACTTCAGTACCCTATGCACAGCAGGCAGGCAGGCACGCGTGAGCCAAGAGAAGTGCAGTGCAGGCAGAATCCTGAGCAGACGACTTCTTTGGTCTTTTTTTCAAGGATAAAGTAAACCATGGTGCAGATCAATGTAAAAAAAAGCTGAATTTCACAGACAAATATGTGTAGGTTGTGTATTTTTCCTTAAAGTTAACTATTAATCCTGTACCTTCATGCAGACGAGCTGTGACTTCTGATCTTACTGTGAAATGTCTTCAGAATCCTGAGCGGAGAAGACTATCAAGTTTGCAGGGCGTGACCTAGCCATGCATGCACTGGTGTAACAGCAAGGAAGCAACACTTCTTGTACTGTACACAGTTTCTAGGAGAACACCTGCTGTATTTGTACGCATGACCTCTGCAAGGAAACACTGTAACATCACATGCAATGTTCTGTCCTTGTTTACCATGAAAATGAAATTGCCGACAATTTAACGGCTCCATGTTGCTGTATGCACAGCTGGTGATAGAGACAGTACGGTAACACTTTATTTTAGGGATACATCTATTAGCACTAATACATACACTGTGCCTGTATAAGTAACTTGTAAGGCATGTACAAAGCAAAATCATACATTTGTTACGCATGTATTCGCAAATCCGCAAATTCCGGCGGCGGCGCACGTAGGTTGCAGCAGCCCCTTGCTTTCCCAACTTTCAGTGTTTATTTGTGTTAAAATGTGTCTTTCGGAATGTCTATCGTCGGAAAATATGTCGGAACGCACGTACAGTCGGCAACAGCTGTTGCAGATAAGAATGGACAACTTAAGCAATGTATTGGATGTACCAATGAAGACCCTGGAAGAACTAGGAATTCTCCGGCGGCATAGGACTACATCGGACCCGTCCGCCTCGCTATGCCGACGCCGAAGAATTAGGAAAAGGGGCAAACGAGGTGGCGTCGAGACACGGCTTGCAGCCAACCCAACTCGTCCAGCAATACCATCAATTCTCTTGGCAAACGTCAGATCTCTGGACAATAAGATGGATGACATACGGCTACTGAGATCAGCGAACAAAACCGTGAGGAACTGCTGCGTTACGGTGTTCACCGAATCATGGCTGAACGACGGCATACCCGATTCGGCTTTACATCTGGAACAACTAACGTGCCACCGAGCGGACAGAGCCCTTGCAGAGAAAAAACGAGGAGGAGGAATATGTGTCTACACACATGATGCTTGGTGCAATAATGCTACGGTAGTACAGAGGCACTGCTCTCCACGAGTGGAGTTCATGATTATCAAGTGCCGACCCTTCTATCTACCCAGAGAAATATCCGCTATCCTATTAGTCGCCGTCTACCTCCCACCCAGCAACAACAATGGCGTCAAAAGCGAGGCACTGAACGAGCTGCATCGGGGCATCAGTGAACAACAAGATGCACACCCAGATGCCTTCACAGTGGTACTGGGGGATTTCAACCACGGAAATCTCAAAACAGTACTTCCAAAATTTCATCAACATGTCAACTTCCCAACAAGAGAACAAAACACCCTGGACCTCGTTTACACAAATCAGAAGAGAGCATACAAGGCAAAGCCCATCCCCCCAATTGGATCATCAGACCACACAACAATTCTGCTACTGCCAGCTTACAGACAAAAGGCAAAACTCACCAAACCAGTTCAGAAGGAGGTGAGAAAATGGCCTGAGGGAGCCATCTCACGACTTCAGGACTGCTTTGAAACCACAGACTGGGACATTTTCAAAACAACTGCCACCCACAGCAATCACATTGACATTGAGGAGTACACAGACACCGTGACCTCCTACATCACAAAATGCATCGATGATGTTACAGAAATAAAACACATCACTACCAGGGCCAACCAGAAGCCATGGTTCACAGGAGACGTTCACCGACTGCTGAGGGCCAGAGACAAAGCCTTCAGAGCAGGAGACGTAGCTGGCCTAAAGACAGCAAGGGCTAACCTGTCCCAGGGCATCAGGAAAGCAAAAAAGGAATACTCAGACAAAATAACAACACACTTCAAAGACAGCAGAGATGCACAGAGCCTGTGGCAGGGCATACAGGCTATCACGGACTATAAGCCTGCACCACGAAGCTGTGACAACAACACCTCTCTGCTAAACGATCTGAACAGTTTCTTTGCCCGCTTTGAAGCACAAAATGACACTCACCCACAGAAAACTCCCCCTCCCCCCCATGATCAACCCCTTTACCTGTCCTCTGCCAGTGTTAAGAGGACACTGGCCACCATCAACCCACGCAAAGCAGCTGGCCCAGACAACATACCAGGCCGAGTGTTGAAGGATTGTGCAGAAGAGCTGAAGGATGTCTTCACAGACATCTTTAACATCTCTCTGGAGCAAGCAGTCATCCCATCACTTTTCAAAGCTGCTACCATCATACCTGTGCCGAAGAAATCATCACCATCATGCTTCAATGACTACCGTCCTGTAGCACTGACGCCCATAATCATGAAGTGCTTCGAACGGCTAGTCCTGTCACACATCAAAGCCACCCTACCCCCCACCCTAGACCCCTACCAGTTCGCATACCGAGCCAAGCGATCCACGGAGGATGCAATTTGCTCTGCCCTCCATCCAGCCCTCACCCACTTGGACAATAAAGACTCATATGTGAGAATGCTGTTCATTGACTTCAGTTCAGCATTCAATACCATAATACCACAACAACTCATCAGAAAACTGGACAAACTAGGTTTCAGCACCTCCCTCTGCAACTGGCTGCTGGACTTCCTGATGCAAAGACCACAAGCAGTACGGGTAGGGAACAACACCTCGAGCACCCTGACCCTGAGCACGGGGGCTCCGCAAGGTTGTGTTCTCAGCCCCCTGCTGTTCACGCTGCTGACACACGACTGCACAACGACCCACAGCACTAACCATCTAGTGAAGTTTGCGGATGATACAACACTGGTGGGCCTCATCACCAAGGGCGATGAGACTCACTACAGAGAAGAAGTAGACCTGCTGGCCAGATGGTGCAAAGACAACAACCTCCTGCTGAATGTCAACAAGACCAAGGAGATTGTTGTCAACTTCCAAAGGGTCCAAAAACAACTGCCACCACTGACCATCGACGGCGATGCTGTGGAGAGAGTGAGCAGCACCAAGTTCCTTGGAGTGCACATCAGCGACGACCTCTCTTGGACCACCAACACTACATCACTGGCGAAGAAGGCCCATCAGCGTCTCTACTTCCTGCGCAAACTAAAGAAGGCAAGTGCTACACCCTCCATCATGACAACATTCTACAGAGGAACCATAGAGAGCGTCGTGTCCAACTGCATCACAGTGTGGGGAGGAAGCTGCACGGAGAAAAACAGGAAGACACTCCAGCGTGTTGTGAACACAGCGAAGAAGATCATTGGAGTACCACTCCCCTCCCTGCAGGACATTTACACCACACGCCTCACCCGGAAAGCACTGATGATCATCAAAGACACAAGCCACCCTGCACACAAACTGTTCAGCCTCCTGCCCTCTGGAAAGAGGTACAGGCGCCTCCGTTCCCGTACCACCCGGCTGGCGAGCAGCACAATGCACCAAGCGATCAAGATGCTGAACACTCAACCCACTCTCCCTCCACTGTCAGCCTCTAGCCAGCAAGGCCACTGACAACCCCCCCCCCACTGTCAGCCTCTAGCCAGCAAGGCCACTGACAACCCCCCCTCCCCCCACTGTCAGCCTCTAGCCAGCAAGGCCACTCACAACCCCCCATCCCCCACCACCATATCTGCGACTGAACATCCCACCTGCACTACTATACTTGTGACTGAACTTTCAACCTGCACTAACTCAAAACATGCACACACACACACACACACACACACACACACACACACACACACACACACACACACACACACAAGCACACTGCACTTTCTGCACTAAACCCAAACATAAACGCACTGACACACACACACACACACACACACACACACACACACACACACACACACACACACACACACACACACACACACACACACACACACACACACACACAGACACACGAACACACACACAAGACGCACACCGCACCTTCTACCTGCACTAAACACATACACACACATACACACACACACACACACACACACACACACACACACACACACACACTGCTGCTGGTGTACTTGACAGACCTTTTTTATATTTATTTTCTTCAAAATGCTACTATTACCATGTCAGAACGCTATAAAGGACTTTTTTAGGAAAAGCACAAAAGCACAACAAATACCTCTTAATGTATGTCCTCTACAAGTCTTCTGTTGTCCAGTCTTGCACTTTAAATGTCTGTATGAGCACTGTCTATGTCCATACTGTCTTAAGTCCATGTATAAGTACTGTCTATGTCTATACTGTCTATGTCCTTACCTTAATTAGTCTATGTCTGTATGGGAAAGCAAGAAATGTAATTTCAAATTCTTTGTATGACCAGTGCATGTAAAGAAATTGACAATAAAACCTACTTGACTTGACTTGAAATGTCTTGTTCATGCACAATAAGGGATTTATTACCATTTTAACCTTAGTAAGGACCTATTAAGCCTCAGCATTTGCTTAGCACATGCCTTACAAGTTACTTATGCAGGCATTAACATTGTATGTATTAGTGCTAAGAGATGTATCCCTAAAATAAAGTGTTACCGATAGGACTTTAAATTTGTAGTCTTTTGATGAAGATGTGATCGCCAGGCAATCTGACTCACTGTTAAGTCATAAACAAATCATACCATGTAAATTCTCTCTGTTACCCTGTTGTTACCCAGACAGTACCCAGTAAATACCCATCATAGGCTATGGTAACTGTACCGTAAAATTGTACTGTACTGTACTGTACCGTAAAAAAGCATTACCCAACATTATTATGACATTACAGAGAGGTTTATGTGACAGATTACATTGCGATTTTGGTAACAAAAAAGCGCATGATAGAGGCTTGGTGTGAAAGGGTTAAATGCCGTATCCACTATCGCATCTAAATGGGATGTTGTAGCTCCATAATGCATGCAGATTGCCATACACTCAGAAGCATGGCAAAGTTAAATTATTCAACAATCCTCGAGATAATAAACATGGGAGAGTTACATGGCATTTAGCATGCCACGCTTTCGCAACAGCTGCTATGTTAATGTCAGACAGATACACAACCACCAGTGAGTCATCAAATTAATAAAAAAAAACTATAGCTTTCAAAAATTAGCTTCCCAAAAGGGTACACATGTGACAACATGCAGATATGTCCTGGAGGAGGTCAACGTTTCCTCCAAACAAACAAAACCCAACACAGAGCTTCCTGGTTCTGTGAGACTGAGACGTGAGTCATACAATGGTTCAACATCCAACACAACAGAGCACAGGGAAACAGCAACACACAGCATGGGACTAGCCATTTAGCATTTTACGGCACATCATCTCTAGTCGCTGAATAAAACTCAATTAGCATTCACGTTAATTATATATATCCACTTTATACGTACAGTACGTGTACTGATGCATGCATATGAAGGCTGGTGCCGATATGTATTATACTCACACGCAAGTGTTTGTGTGTGTGTGTGTGTGTGTGTGTGTGTGTGTGTGTGTGTGTGTGTGTGTGTGTGTGTGTGTGTGTGTGTGTGTGTGTGTGTGTGTGTGTGTGTGTGTGTGTGTGTGTGTGTGTGTGCGTGTGTGTGTGTGTGTGTGTGTACTATTATATATCGGTACCAGACTACATATATACTGTGTGTGTGTGTATGTGTGTGTGTGTGTGTGTGTGTGTGTGTGTGTGTGTGTGTGTGTGTGTGTGTGTGTGTGTGTGTGTGTGTGTGTGTGTGTGTGTGTGTGTGTGTGTGTGTGTGTGTACTACTACATATCGGTACCAGCCTACATATATACTGTGTGTGTGTGTGTGTGTGTGTGTGTGTGTGTGTGTGTGTGTGTGTGTGTGTGTGTGTGTGTGTGTGTGTGTGTGTGTGTGTGTGTGTGTGTGTGTGTGTGTGTGTGTGTGTGTGTGTGTGTGTGTGTGTGTGAAGCTTCAGTGCAGTGCAATATATTGCATGACGATATAGCTATGAAAAGCAAGAAGAGAATGTTATCGTTCCTGACTTTAATTAGCATACAACAAAGCACTTTTGTTTCGCACGGCTGCAGCACACACACAGCCCTGGCATCCTCTAACCTCAGAGGTGGTCGCATCCTCACGGCAGAGAGATATCCTTTAATCCACGTGGGAGAAACAAAGACAGAATTCGCATAAAGGAAGGCGTTTCACCTTTGCCTCTTACCTTCATAAATTGCTTTAAATCCTTGCGCACTCACAGCAAAGTCCGTGGTAAACCACAGCGCCATTATTGAGCCCGTGCTCACGATTGGGGACGGCAACATGAAGCCAGACAACCTGTAGGAAACAAAAGGAAAAAAGAAAGAAAGAGAGAAAACACACATTACATAATGCAAACTTCAAATGCCAGATTTGCATGTTATTGTATACTAAGAGTAAGAAAATGAGGGCTCCCGGCTCTTCTTTTAGGTGATTTACCGCTTACCTTAACCTGGTTAACTCCTGAACCAGCTTCTTAGCACATAACGCAAACTTCAAATGCCCGATTTGCACGTTATTGTTATAACCGTCTCCAGTCATCAAGTCCTCAAGTCCTCATTTTCTTAAAATATATGAGGACTCCAGGCTCTTCCAGGCTCTTCTATTGATGATTTACCTCTTAACTTAACCTGGTTTATTCCTGAAATAGCTTCTTTGTATGCCCCTCTTATCCATAGATTTTGTTTGCTGTTTCATATTGCACTTCGAACTCTTAAAGGAAACTGTATGGAGTCCACCGCCACTGTGAAATGTTGCATTTAAACAGATTTAGGAGCATCTGACCCATGAGGCCTGTCAATAGTCTACAGTAAATGGAAATGTATTGTTCTACCCAAGCCAAGTAAAGTGTATATGGTGTATAAACTGCCTATGCTGTTAGTGGAGCACTGACCTCTGTTTATGACAAGTGATTCAAATATTATGCAGAACCCGGATATTACAGCCTATTAATAGCTTATTGTCAGACTTTATCACACAACCATGACTTTGCAGGATGCAGAAGGTCTGCAGATGAGTTAGACAAATGACAATGTCCAGACTCCATCAAATGCCACACTGTTTTCCAGAAAAGACCAGACTGAGAGAAAATAAGAGAACTGTTTCGGTCTGAGACAAACACATTTCCTGCAACTGTTTTTTTTGTTTTTTTGGTTACACTGCATTCTCCTCACATACTCTGCAGTCGGCCCATGTCATTCTCTATCTAGCAGCACCGGTAGACAATCTAAAAACCTCCCAAAAGATACAAAACTAAAATTAGGAGGGCAGTGGCAGAGCACAGAGCACAGCCAGGCCCAAATGCCTCTTTCAATGTGAACAGCGGTGAAAAATGACCCCTGAATCTGCGACAGGATTCAAATTGACTCCAAAATAAAATACTTTTTCAAATACTTTTTTGTCTCCCTCATCTATGCTCCACCTCCCCAGAAGGCCCTTGGAAGAGCCTTGTGTTTGGTATTTTCTGTGCAGTACTGTTTGCATAAAAATGTTCCAACAAACATTAAGTCTCCTTAAATGCATTGATATGCTGTACAGGTGCCATACAGTATATTGAATGAAGCCTAAATACACACAAAGAATAATGAATAAGTAAAAGGGGGAAAATAATCTGGGGCCACACGGATGTCTATTTTTTGTTATTCCTTTTTTCAATGCAGTAAAACCAACATTTCTACATGCGTCTTCATCAGAGTCCAGTCTTACTCACGTTAGTCTTACTGCACTGAAAAAATAAATAACAGAAAATAGACATCCGTGTGGCACCGGATTCTTATTCCTTTCTACTTATGATTTAGTCCTACTCTGGTTGCAAAATATTGTTAATTTAGAAGCACAGAGTGTGTATCTCCTTTGTTTTACAAAGAATAATGTAAGTTTGTCATGCCTAGCTTTTACTATTCATCCATAACAAAGGAC
>NC_085880.1:43594384-43598185 GCF_034702125.1 Engraulis encrasicolus | reverse complement strand
CCCGTATAGTATAAGTACAGTATGGTTGATTGGATAGTTAGCATCAACCAACGCAGATGCCTTTCTACGAAACTCATCTAGAACACGCTCTTTTGCTCCATGTTGCTTGTGGCAATGCAACAGGGGCTCGAAAGGCCCCCAGGGGGCGTGGGGGAACGCTGGGGGGGGCGGGGCGTTGAGAAAAATGCAGCTGAGGGGCTCGGTGCTTAGTTGCCATTGGGGGACATATAGTCTGTTACATTTTCTGGGAGGGCTATGATGAGGTCAGACGTAAAGAAGCAATCAGAGCCATCTAATAACAGAGTTACGTCACTCCCATAGACCTCTATGGACCAATCTTTCCACAGCAATGGCGGCTCTCATGGAGCCTCACGGAGCGTTAACATGGAAATCCCCATTGACTTTAGTTCTATTACTAAGTTACTTAGTTCCAGGAGGTGGCCGTAGAACACAGAAAATGTGGTAAAGATAATGTAATTTGTTTGTACTTAATCTTTGTTTGGTATGTGATGGTTCTGTGTTAGTTTCCAACGAACAGAAGTTTACTGTTAAGAAACATTTTAATCTACGCGAATCACATCACCAACCGACTTCCTGGTCCCCGGTTTGCGCAACTCTGTTATTAGATGGCTCTGGAAGCAATAACCAACCAAGCACTGACATGGAACCCACAGGGCAAAAGGAAAAGAGGCAGACCAAGACCCTCCTGGAGAAGAACTGTCGAGCAGGAAATGAAGCAAGAAGGGCTATCGTGGCAACAACTGGAGCGGAGGGCCCAAGACAGGAGAGGATGGAAGACTTTTGTCAATGGCCTATGTTCCTATGGGAATTTAAAGGCCTAAGTAAGTAAGTATGATGAGGTCCATGGGGCGTTTATTCAAAAAAGGTTGAGAACCACTGCAGTAGATAATGCAGCTATAAAGGTGACATTTGTCATGCATGTGACAACAACTGGATGGGTATTTCAGGAAAAAGGGAGCATTCAGAATGCCATGTCCAGAGGGACAATACACGATTGTTCTGGTAGCGAACTGGTAACATGTAGGTGATAATAGGGTGTGCAAACGTGGCCTTGTCCATTCACAATACGCATTCACAATTGCACCATGCCTATGTTTAAAAAGGTTATTTTCTAGCGTTTATGCTATCACTTTGTATGAATGTACTGCATGTACAAAGTACTGTATGTACAGTATGTACGTATGTATGTATGTATGTATGTATGTATGTATGTATGTATGTATGTATGTATGTATGTATGTATGTATGTATGCATTTATGTATGCATGTATGCATGTATGTATGTATGTATGTATGTATGTATGTATGTATGTATGTATGTATGTATGTATGTATGCATGTATGCATGTATGTATGTATGTATGCATTTATGTATGTATGTATGCATGTATGTATGTATGTATGTATGTATGTATGTATGTATGTATGTATGTATGTATGTATGTATGTATGTATGTACGTACGTACGTACGTACGTACGTATGTATGTATGTACGTATGTACATATGTACATTTATGCATGTATGTATGTATGTATGTACGGTATGTATGTATGTATTAAGGCTGTAACGATATTGCATCGAACCGAGGGATCGCGGTACGCAGACCCACGAACCCCTATCGCGAAGCTCCCTCACAGAATCGCGATGTGCCCTTTTAAAGTTGTTACCCCTCAGTGTAGAACACAACAGGCAACATACAGGCAAGAGTTTGCATATGCGCTTAAAAAGACCAGTAGAAAAAGGGCGCACACGTTCGAGTAACAGTTCCATTCACCCCTTTCTCATATAAAATGCTCCTTCCAACCAGCACCTTGTTGTTATCCATTGCCTGAGCAACCTCCGTGAGACGAAAAACTTTGGCAAACATCGGAAGGTGAAGGACAAATGAACAACAGACCAAGAAGTCTTTTATACACGTGTCAAGATTTGTTTTACTCATGCATGCGCGATGTATTGCGAGTGGAGTTTTGACGATGGAGCGGAGAGAGAGAGAGCGCGAGAGAGAGAGAACGCACGAGATGCTCCGCCTGCTATAAACCAGCCTGGAATCGCTTGTTGGGAAGTGCCCGAAGTCGGACGAACGTTGAGGTCGATAGGCAGGATATTAGGCAGCATTATTTCTTCCCACATTAATGTTAGGCTATATTGTAAAATTACCGCCTACATAAGCAGAAAGCATGCTCCATTTCAGCCTCTGCATTCATTCTCGCTCTTGACAAAATGTCAAACCGCAAAACAAAACGAAAAACGTGCGCGTTATGTAGCAGTGAGAACTAAGGTTCATTTCGAGTTTTGATTGTAGGCTACGGGCAGGCGCTGCTGCACGATCAAAAAAAAGCTACTGAAATATTTAACTTAATCAATATTAAGTGTTGCATTTCTTTAAGTAGCCTAACTTAATACAACATGTTTCCTGACGATATATGGCCAGTGTTGTTTTAATGTTTGGATATTAATTGGATAGGCCTAATGTTTGATAAAGTAAGACAGCTGCCAATGACTATAGCCTACACCCTGACCACCCCACCTCTCTCTCTCTCTCTCTCTTTCTCTCTCTCTCTCTCTCTCTCTCTCTCTCTGTCTCTCTGTCTCTCTGTCTCTCTCTGTCTCTCTCTCTCTCTCAACATATGATCTTAGCCTATTTATAAGCCTTTTTCCTTGGTGAACTAATATCCCTTATTTCTCTGTGTTGTGTTTTGATGTCAACACCTGGAAGCAGGTTGCAGTGGTAGCCTATATCTGCAACATCATTCAGCCTACAAAATTAATGCAGGCAGGTAAATGCAAAAATATAATTTCTTATTATTTTTTTCAATTTTTTTTGTAATTTTTTTTTGTGTGAAATCGTGGGGCATATCGAACCGTGGGTCATATATCGTGATACAAACCGAATCGTGGGTTGGGTGTATCGTTACAGCCTTATTTACAACCCTGTTGAAAAGTAACATTTTCAACAATATTTTAAAGAAAAGTGTCCCAAGCTTCAAGTCAAGTCAATCACTGTTTGTGATTAGGTGTGGGAAACTGCACCAGCCCCATTGCGTGTCATCCTGAACGTGACTGAAGAGGCCAATCCATGTACACTGGCGTTGAAAGAGATTGGTGCTGTCCATGGTGCTGAACTGACATGCATAACATCTGACACTCTCTGTCTCGTGTGCATGCATTTCACAGGTACATGCATTCTACAATGACCTGTCCCATTGTGTGTGTGTGTGTGTGTGTGTGTGTGTGTGTGTGTGTGTGTGTGTGTGTGTGTGTGTGTGTGTGTGTGTGTGTGTGTGTGTGTGTGTGTGTGTGTGTGTGTGTGTGTGTGTGTGTGTGTGAGACACATATCGGCACCAGCCTACATAATATATTATATAAATATATATATTTTTTAAAAACCATTGGACGCTAGATATAATGTTAGCTTACTTCGGTTCTGCAATGTCATGATGCACTGTATGCTATGTACAGGTTTGAGGAATGTAGAACTTCCAGGTGCCTTACTAAGGTATAGAGACTATTTATCATATCGGGGCATTATTGTAGCATGCTTTTGCTGTGCTTTCGCGCCACCTCGTCCCTATCTGTGCACGCCTATGAGGACGAACCATGAGAGAGGTAGCGGCTAATGCTAAAAAAAACCCTACATATTAATGGAAACATCAGGCTTGTCACAACCATTTTACGGCCAGACTGATCTCGGGCCAACAAGCAACAAGCCTGGAGTGATTAAATGCGGTGTGGCCGATAAGATCCTAAATTCAAAGGTGCACGCCATAATGTTTGATAG
>NC_085880.1:43554384-43586884 GCF_034702125.1 Engraulis encrasicolus | reverse complement strand
GATGCATGAGTAAGTATATCAAAAGGGCAGCCATGAAGCAGGTGGCCTTATCAGGAAAATGTCAAAATCACATCGTAGAGACACAGGGAAACACTTCACCAGAACCCTCATGCACGTAAATCAGATATAACCATTTCAATAATCTGCTGCACATGTGTCTCCCACATTTTTTGTTTAATGATGAGCACATTACTCCGATGGCAATTCGAAATATTGCCTGCCTACTGCTATGGCACCTAGATGATGCAATAGGTGCGGCAGTGGCTGCAAAAGCATCTAACTTTATCAGTTTTATCCTGGCAGTCATGGATGGCACATCCACATGCCCTTGGCACCACAACAATATAATGGCGCTAACAGTTATGATGCAGAGTATTTTTTCTCCTAGTGTTAATTCAACATTTATGAGTGTCAAAGTTCCTAGTCATAGAGTTAATGCTATCCTCTAAGAGTAGAATCAACACTTCAACATTGTCTGAGGAGCCCTTAAACCATAAAGGTTTACTAATACAATCACCATGGTGACGAGAAGGAGGCTGAGAAAAAAAATGATATTCTCTGAGTCTGAGTCCCACCTCCTCAGAAGGCTTGACGTACAAAGCCAAATCATTGGCAAGTCTGTGTTTAGTTTTCCATTTATCTACAGACGGGGAAAAGTGGAAAATAAAGACAAACAAGTAGATAAGGCCTGGCAAGCGAAGATATGGTGCAATCCAACGCCTGGAGGTAGCTCTGTAGCTCTGCACCTACCATAAGCCTCTCTGGTGGTTTACCTCTGCTGAGCTTAGCTACAGATAACGATCCAGACAGGCCTGTAAGCTCACAATAACTTTTATTATTAAGAATCTTTGTGGGGTTCCTTAATAAGAAGTGAGTCGCAAAAAAGGAGGGGAAAATAAAGCAAAAACAAATCCGTCATAACACTAATACTTTATAATGGCTCTATTTATTTATTTATTTATTTATTTATTGATTGAGTTAGCGTGTATTGGTGCTGGACAGTTTGTTGCTGGTGTTTTTTTAGCTCCACCGCCCGCTAGTCCAGTGGCAGAGTTTTTTTTTATGCTAGGCTATTTCTTTGTCCGTTAATATTGCTAGATTTTCCATTAATAGTTTGTCCGTTAATATTGCTAGATTTTCCATTAATAGTTTGTCCGTGAATATTGCTAGAAATCCACAGGACAGCAAGTGCATCTGTTAGCTTTTAGCTGCTAACATGCGGATTTCCCATTTTTATGCAATATCCCTTTTGTCCGCAACCCCCCGACCCCCCAGGGGTCCTGACCCCCCAGTTTGGGAACCACTGTGTTAGACACTAATACTTGCTACAGGCTTTATTATATTTTATTTATTTATTTATTGTTCTTTTTTTTGAGCAAGCGTATGTTGGTGCTGGACAGTTTGTTGCTGGTCTTTTTTAGGTCCACCGCCCGCTAGCCATTCATCACCCACAACCACCACAAGCAACGATCAATCGAAGGGTAAACAAAAGTCTCTGCAATTATGAGATCACTCCATCATCCCAGTGACTACACAGTAATAAATGCAGTGTTAATTCAACACTCAAAGAGTCAATTTAACACATTCTAGTGTGTATTTTCTCCCAGAGTACTCTGTAAGTGTTGAATTAACACTCGTTTTTTTACTGTGTAAAGCTGCGATTTGAATTAGGCCCTAGTTCGCACTGGCCCTCAGCACATGTGAAGCATGGGGTCTAGGCCAGATAATTGCTTTCCCTAACTGACTACTACACTCATGGCACAGAAAAACACACAGCTTTACCGCTCTTTTGTACACTGTAAACACAGAAGAAACAGACGTTTTGTTTTGTGTATTGGGCAAAAGTGTTTACAATGAATGCAGTCGCCAAAACTGAATCATCAAATCGTTTCAAATGATCAAGGTCACTCAATCTGTGTATTTTTACACTGCAAACACGTAGACAAGGCATTTACATTTTTATTATGGTGCGATCATCTCAAAACATTTCAGTTATGGTTTATTTGAGTAGGGACAAATACACATCATGTAGGCTGTACAACAACCTAACAGATAAGTATCATAGCATTTGTAGCCATAGGCTAATTTCCAATGCCTGGCCCTAGAAGGGCTTTTAAAATAAAATATGAAAAACTGTTTTTATTGTTGATTGAACCTCTACAATAGTTTCTGTTTAGAACATGCATATCTCCTTATGCTTGTCTAGCCATCATTATATAAAGTCTTTTAATAATTCTAACTTGCAGTATAATGCATTGTGTTTTATCTAGAGTGCATTTGATTATATTGACACTATATTGATTGGTATGATGGTTCAGAGAACATTCCTTTTGTAGGTGTTTGCATGCGATTCAGATGTGTTGACCTTGTTTCAGTAAACAATAACATCTGATAAAGAAGAAATGACTAACATATACCGTATACGCTTGAATTATTATAATTAACTGATGATCAGACACCTGTATTAGAAATGTTTTTAGCACACAAATACAGCACCAAGGTCATATACACAGCACCAAGGCAATGTACCAAGGTCTTTTAATTTTTCACACATTTCGCTATTATTTAGTTATTATTATTATCATTATTATTACACAGAAAAGATCAGTAGCAACATTCATTTCACTGCTAACTGTGTTAGCGCAAGAACACACGTGACAAATAAAATCTTCAATCTTGAATCTTACAGCAGTAAACCATAACTCTGTGAATTGGCTTTAATGATGTACAAAGCCTTCAAACTACTCTAGCGATTTCCACAATCTGCACAAAAAAAATCAGCATCTGAAAGGGCTGTGGGATTACACGTGTATAGCTCTACACCCCTCTGTCAAAAATCAGAGATTTCCAGCGACTCTGGCAACTTGTGTCATTATTTTTTGGCCAATAGCCGCGTTTCAATCATGTCGAGTCAAAGGCATGCAAAAAGCTCCCTAGTAAGTCAAGGACGTCCTTGTACAGATTCACAAAATCCTTTGTATAAAGGCTGAGCACATTAGGTATTCATGCCTTATCAAACAGGCCCTGCGAGCAACCGTGCTGCTGCTGTGGTTTCAGCCTTGAATACAGTCACATGGAGGCGGGAAAAAAATGTTTCCATGACGCAGAGAAAAGGACACATATTCGATTTCCAAAGTATACACTCAAATATCACATATAGACTAAGCTCAATTCTCAGAAAACAGCATTCCTACAAAAGTGTAACTCTCACTAGAAAGGCATCACTAAATAAATTGTGGCATTATGACGAAGCAATCGACTGCATTCGACTGGATTTCGACTACATCACAAGCGATCTTTACTAAATGACAAGATCCACTGACAGTGGGGCCATCAGTTTCTATTGGACCGACAGGTAGACGGATGGACCACAAGTGTGGAGTATAGAGTTGCTGCACATAACCACATAACTCACATTTGCATTGTAGGCCAAATCACTACAGAAACTGTAATGATAGAAGTAGTGGTAGTAGGGGTAGTAGTAGTGGTGGTGGTGGTACTAGTAGTAGTGGTGGTGGTAGTAGTAGCAGTAGTAGTAGTAGTAGTAACTGTAGCCTAGTAGTAGTAGTAGTAGTAGTAGTAGTAGTAGTAGTAACTGTAGCCTAGTAGTAGTAGTAGTAGTAGTAGTAGTGGTAGTGGTAGTGGTAGTGGTAGTAGTAGTAGTGGTAGTAGTTGTAGTAATAGTAGTAGAAGTAGTAGTAGTAGTAGCCGTGGTGGTAGTAATAGTAGTAGTAGTAGTAGTTGTAGTAGTAGTGTAGTAGTGGTAGTAGCAGTAGCAGTAGTAGTAGTAGCAGTGGTAATAGTGGTAGAAGTAGAGGTAGTAGTAGTAGTAGTAGTAGGAGTAGTAGTAGTAGTAGAGGTAGGAGTAGTAGTAATAGCACCATCGTTGTATAGGTACAAGTAGAGGTAGTAGGACAGTCACAAAACAAGAACAGATAACTTCACGGGCCTACTGGACAAAGGCCCAGGGGCCTAAGAGTCATGGGGTCCCTGAAGCCCAAGCTAATATATCTTCCTTCTCAAATTCCTTTAAAATAGCACTTTTAACAATTGTTTAACAATTTTCACATTTTCTTTGGGGATAAACCCCCCAAACCCCCAACGATATAGGGTCTTTAACCTCTGGTCTAAAATCCTAAATCTTTTTGTGAATGAGCAAAATCCATGAAAGGGGGGCTTCTATCCTGTCTGGCCTAGGGGCCCATTGAGTCATAATCCGTTCATGCACAAAACAGTAGCAAAACCTGCTGTATAAAACACAGTGCAGTGACATGGGTATAATCGTGGGTGATATCTGACCCGGGCCCCCTCCTGCTTTCAAAGCCGTGTCACGGACCTTTAGGAATTTCATCCATCAAAAAGGTGGGGGAAAAAGAAGTTTTTCAGTATGCAGACTCCAGCCAACAGCAAGGTGCAAAAATTCTTGCCTGATATTGATGAGACGGCGAGCCACCATGTTTGGGCCCCGGGTCTACGCTAGTGACCTTTCCTCCATAATGGTGCAGGAACAGATGTTAAGGTATGAGACAGCATTCCAAAAGGGCTTGGAAATGAATGCGAGCCTATGCCACCACATACTTTAGATTAACCCAGCATATGGATCCACGTCATTTACAGAGCCCAGTGCTGACACGCTATTGTGCTCTGTGAATAGTTTTAGGTAGCCCCTTGGGCATGCTGACCAGCCCAGCAAGCTGTTGCATTACGTAATAATAATATTATACGAGAATTATATTGTGATGGATGCAGATGAGATGGCCAACTCAATCAGCGCTGTCCATCCATCCATATAGCCACCCCAGATCAGACGCCCTGTGCTGATGTTGATGTGGATGTCGCACCTCTGCTCTGAGTTACATTGCGGACATTTTAGGGCTGCGTTTCCCAAAAAGCCTAGTGCTTAAGCCTAAGTAGTACTTAAGTATGAGGGGCCTCCTAGGCAATATACCACATCACTAAAAGTTTATGCATACAATCCTTTCATAGGCCTACATATTATATTTTTTTTCTTGCACACGCAAATAAAATGGTTACGCCAAGAGCATGTGCGAGATAAAATAGTGTATTTATAAATTTAAGTGATGATTTGAGACCTATTTCTAATATATTGCCAAGAGAGCCCCTCATAGTTAAGTACTACTTAGGCTTGAGTACTACTTCTTAAGTACTACTTTTTGGGAAATGCAGCCTAGGTCCATACTGGCGCAATACTGGCAATTTATCTTTGTCGTATTGTACTTCACCTCTCATATCGCACGGTGAATGCTGAACATGTACTGTTCAAAATGATTCCTCTGCTTTACATTACATTACATTGCACTTAGCTGATGCTTTCATATTATTGAAAGCGACTTACTATTATTATTTTTTCAGGGTATCGGTTACAGTCCCTGGAGCAATGTGGGGTTAGGTGCCTTGCTCAAGGGGGTCAGGGGGGATTCAGAACTGGCATTCCAACCGGCAACCCCTAGATTGAAAGACCAACGCTGTAACCATTAGGCCATGGTTGCCCCACGTCACATGTCACATGGTGAATGCATGCAATGTTCAAAATGATTCCTCTACTGAGAGGCTTGCAGGAGTTGTCCTACTGTATCTATTCGCCTTGATCAGTGGCGGAACAATTGCACACAGGGACCAGGGGCAAAACAGTAAAAGGGCCCCCCATTTAGCCTGCCAAGGTCACAATAGGGCCCCTACCACCAATACAAGTGCCCAGGGCCCAGGGGCTAAGGCCCTGCTCGCCCTCCGTATAACTGCCCTTGATCGTCTGACAGCATAGCCATAGCGCATCATCAGTGTCTAAAGTCCCTGAGATGCTCCTTGCTGGATTTTCTCTAAAACTGGACGGTGAAGTTATTCAGACGGCGTGAACTGTCAACCACCATCTGGTCTCCTCTTGATGGTTCCAGGAAAGCTGTGGCAGGCTATTCACAGGTCGGAGAGAGAGAGACAGGGGAAAACTGAGAGAGAGAGAAAGAGAGAGAGAGGGAGAGAGAGAGAGAGAGAGAGAGAGAGAGAGAGAGAGAGAGAGAGAGAGAGAGAGAGAGAGAGACAAAAGGAATGAAAAGCAATCTGCAATTCGCTTGCCAGACGTCTATCCTACAAGTGCTGTATTTTGTCCGTTGTTGCATGGAGCAACTAACTACCCCCTGAATGTTTACATGCAGCTGTTTTGCCACCGCTGGTTTCTTCTATCACAACGTAATTACAGGCAAATAGTAATTAAATATAAAGGCTTTGAAATGGCTTCATTGTTTGCAGTTACACATTACTGCACCTTCATCTGCGTAACTCTGTTTGCATTTCATTGCATACCGTAGCATAGTGTTTCTCAACGGGGGTGTTACAGCCCCCCAGTGAGCGTTTGGGGAGCCCTAGGGGGCGATGAGAAGGATACAGCTGAGGGGGGGCCGTGCTTAGGTTACCATTGGGGGGCATTAGTCTATTTTATTTTTTAACAATAAAGGTGGGGGGGGGGTATTGGTAGGCTTATTAGGAGGTCAAGGGGGCGTTGGAGGGCTTATGATGAGGTCAAGGTGGTGTTTGTTAAAAAAGGGTTGAGATCCACTGCCGTATGCAACACAAATCGTATATATCAGAGTCAGCCGTATACAGTACAGTAGAGTACAGCACAAATGCATTTGTTTACTCAGGGCATGGGGTTCTCATGTGCACTGCACTGATCTATACAGTGTAGCATTGCAGCGCGCAGCAGCGCAGCATGCATATTCAAAGCATTTATATAGAGCCAAATAAGCACATGCTGTCGAACGAGAGAAAAAGCTCTAGGATGCCTTTAAAGATTGATTATGGCGAAGCAGAATATCCAATTGGAGCCTTATGTTTAGGGTCACCGCTAATTAATTTGATGCCTTTGCTTACAGAAAGGAGCTTAATATTCAGATGTTGTTGATACATAAAAGGGGGTAGGGGTTTGCCATATCTTTTATTATTATTATAACAGCACGAGTGGTTTCCCTGTGAATACCATAGTTAATTTGCTGAGCCAGGGGAGTTGCTTTATGGTTTCATATTGATCAGTGGTGCCACAGGAGAGGGTTCAAGATAATCTGTGTGTGTGTGTGTGTGTGTGTGTGTGTGTGTGTGTGTGTGTGTGTGTGTGTGTGTGTGTGTGTGTGTGTGTGTGTGTGTGTGTGTGTGTGTGTGTGTGTGTGTGTGTGTGTGTGTGTGTCTGTGTGTGTCTGTGTCTGTGTGTGTCTGTGTGTGTGTGTGTATTAGCGTGTGTGCGCGTGCGTGCGTGTGTGTGTGTGTGTGTGTGTGTGCGTGTGTGTGTGCGCGTGCGTGCGTGCGTGCGTGTGTGTGTGTGTGTGTGTGTGTGTGTGTGTGTGTGTGTGTGTGTGTGTGTGTGTGTGTGTGTGCGTGTGCGCGTGTGTGTGTGTAGTAGGGGGAGGTTACTCTTCCTTCACCTCATTGAATAATATACTCCAGCTAGCGCAAGGCATTGGAATTCCTCTTGCAAATACTTCAGCAAAAGGTCAACATCTCTCTCTCTACCTCGCAAGCCTTTCCCTCCCTCCACCAATAAAGAGAAAAACAGCTGGTCTCCTACACAACAACACAATCTTCCAGAGTGTTTACTGACAGGAGTATGAATGAGAAACCCATCACTTACAATATGACAAGAATATACGTTCTCCCAACAGCTCAAATGTCACACTCACTGCATAGCCTTTTCTTGGCACCGAACACCAATTACCAGCTGAATTAAACAAAGGCATTCCACACAAAATGAGTTTCTTCAGAGCCCACAGATCATTCATACCTACTAGCATATCCATGTTAAATAAGACAACTGTACATTGCACTTTGGTACTGAATAACTGCACTTTAGTAGTACTGTATTTTTTCGGTTCGTTTTTTTTTTTTTTTTTTTTTTTTTTCCTATTGTCAACCTGTCTTTTTGTCCTAGAGGGAGGGTGGGCGTTGTGTTTGTCTATTGTGTTTTTGTCTATTGTAATGCCTTTGTAATTGTATCAGATGCACTGAAAATGGCTATTTTCCGAAAGGACAAATAAACTATATATCTATATATCTATCTATCTATCTATCTATCTATCTATCTATCTATCTATCTATCTATCTATCTATAAATGTAATTGTATCAGATGCACTGAAAATGGCTATTTTCCGAAAGGACAAATAAACTATCTATCTATCTATCTATCTATCTATCTATCTATCTATCTATCTATCTATCTATCTATCTATCTATCTATCTATCTATCTATCTATCTATCTATCTATCTATCTATCTATCCTGTTCCTGGAGTAAGTCTGTTAAGCTTGATGATGTTGTTTGGCCTGCTCCGTGCCCCCTCCCAGCCCATCGTATCGCATCGCATGGTGCGTTGCTTTGGCATGCATAAGCAAGCAAGCATTACACCTCAGGTTAATAACCAGGGCCATGGCATAACGCATCGGACCGGCCGTTAGAAATAGTGGAAACGGCATTGATTAAGGTGTATGTTAAGGTACTTTGCTTCCTCTGAAGGTACGTCGACGCCAATAAATCCATCCGCGTTTCCATTCATCATGGCGCAGGAGCCAGGAGTTCAAAGGACTGCTTATCGGCAGGGTATAAACATGTCTGTGTGCGCGTATCGAACAAGCGGCCGGTCGGCCGAGACCCTGGCCACAAATAAACCATCCTATAAGACTCCCTAAGCGCTGGGGTGGGGTGGGGTGGGGTGGGGGGTTGTTTGTGGGGGAGTTGGCCGTGTTTATATCATATAGAATGTAGTTACAAAACAGACAAATTACATTGGCTATCAAAGACGAGACGCAAGGTCAAGAGTTCTCCGCGTTCCTGGAAATCCATTCATTTTCCGAATTGGAGCGGGTGTTGACAATAAGCACATCGCTCAGACCAAACAAGCAATTGCAGAGAGCAGACCGGCTCCTCCCGCCGCTGCAGGGCTGTGGGGCTTCATTTTGCAGAGCCATTAATTGTCATTTTGTCCTCTGTCTCTGCCTCTGCCTTTGACATCGACCAGTTTGCGCTCTCTCTGTTGAGCAGGGGAGGGCAAGAGATGATTTGCTTTTCAGAGAGTCTCATTTGCGATTAAAAAATCCAGCCCCCCTTTTTTTCTCACTTCACCAAAATACAGTCAACTACTAAGTTATAATTAGAGTATTCCTCTGCTGAATGAGCTGTGTATATAACAGAGAAGTTAACAAAGACAAAATAATACACATGTTGGAATTAAACCAACGTTGTTGTTGTGTTTCAGAGTTTGAACCCCCGCCTCCCCTTAGTGAGTTGTTTGTCACTCCGAGCCATCTTGTCGAGGTTTGTACACTTATTTGAGCTGTGTATAACAGTGAAGTTAACAAAGACAAAATAACACACGTTGGAATTAAACCAGTTGGAATTAACCACGACCCCCCTTAGTGAGTTGTTTGTCACTCCGGGCCATCTTGTTGAGGTTTTGTACACTTCACTTATCTATCAAATGCTGGAAAACACAGCTGTGGCGATGTGGCGGTCTATCTGGCTCCCCCTTTCATCCCTTAATGTCCTGCAAGCTTAAAGCATGATTGTGTGATGTTGCACAAACATGAGGACTTCAATGGAATGATTAATCAAACTCTTATTCTCCAAACGCCTCGTTGGAATTCTACAGTGGCACCAGAATGATTAAGACTAAATTCCGCTGCTAACTTCGTATGGAGTGTTATGTGGGTGTGTGGGTGTGTGGGTGTGTTTGTGTGTTTGTGTGCTTGTGTGTGTGTGTGTGTGTGTGTGTGTGTGTGTGTGTGTGTGTGTGTGTGTGTGTGTGTGTGTGTGTGTGTGTGTGTGTGTGTGTGTGTGTGTGTGTGTGTGTGTGTGTGTGTGTGTGTGTGTAAATTGCAAGGCATTTCTTGGCTGGCAGCATTTTTTCTCTTGGCTCGCTGTGTGTGTTGTTTCTCCTGGGACCCCACATGGAGGGGTGTGTGTGGGGGGGTTGGTGGTAGGCGGTGGAGGAATATCTGTCTTACAGCGATACAGAATACTGATCAAATTAGCTCATCTTTTCACGCATCCTCACAAAGCTCATATGTGTCATGCTTTGCAGTGTTCATATATCCTGTTGCTCTGCTTGCTCGACAGGCCTCCTCGGCCATTTTTCACGCTCTCTGCCGCAGCAGCAGCAGCATCCGGGCTGAACTGGCCATCTGGCATAGCGGGCATTTTCCGGAGGGCCCCGCGCACCCTTGTGGGCCCCTATTTTCAGAAATGTAATTTCAGATTCTTTTTTTTAAAAAACATTTTTTGAAAATAGGGGCCAAAAAAGGTGCAGGGCCCAGCAGTGAGTCAGTTCTGCGGCGCTAAATATGGTGTGGGGGGGGGTACGGGGGGCCTTTAATCCGAAAGTGGGCCCAGGCCCTATTTCCTCCCCAGTCCAGCCCCGAGCAGCATCCGGCATCCTTGCTGTGGCTATTCTGAATGTGACAATGTTATTTGTTTTGGTAATTGAAAAATGCTGACAACATAATAACATAATTTGTCATCGGATGGTGACAAAAAGGTCACACATTTACGATACAATACCGCAATGTTTTGGAGACTCTTTACAACGTACTGTAGAAAAAAAAAGTTTTGTAATTACTTGTTGTCGTAAACTTTGCCCTAAACATATGTAGCATTAAGCGCCACCTCTTGTTCTACATCTGTCACCTTACCCCTGCTGATAACCTTGCTATTCAAAACACAGTAACATACTGCACATACGGCGTACATGGAAGTCACAATCTTGCTGCAAGATGTCCACACATTGTTCTGCATCAGTGAGAATGACAGTAAGGGTAACCAGGCCCGCCGACAGGGGGTGGGGACAAACAGGTAAGTTGTCCCGGGCCCGGGCAAAATTGGTTCCCCATTACATTGTATGTATTGGGTTGGGGGCCCTTTCAGAACACAGTGACATACACACAACGTAAATGGAAGTCACAATCTTGCAACAGGCAAGGTGTCCACACATTGTTCTACATGAGTGAGAATGACAGTAAGGGTAACACCCGAGCTATTGTGGGGTATGAAATCCCGCCCTTTCAGTGTGACAGCTTCATATACGTACTGTCAGGGCCGATGACAGCTTTTGCTGGGCCTAGGGCAACGTTATCTGAAAGGGCCCCCCATCTAATACATACAATGTAAAGGAAACTCAGTTTTGAGCCCCGTTTCTACCTGGGCCCGGGACAACTGACCCCTTTGCCATCCCATGTCTGCTTCCCTGAGTGCTGTACACACATGACGGTGGAGCTGAGTGATGGAAGTGTCTATTGTCCTTCACTACGGCATGCTGGGAAAACCAGTCAGCTGCAAAGCGTAATTGAAACCACACCTATGTGTACATGTGGTGCACATGGTTGTTGTTCTAGTGGCACATCTGGAGAGGCCTATTTTGCAAAAGGTTAAAAATGATTTGGCTACAGCAGCAGGCATTACATACAAAGAGCGTGTTGTTGACAAAGAAGCAAAAAAAAAAAAAATCCTTTTATAGCCGTGACATTTAGGCGATGGAAATGTGAGATCTGATTGTGTTCTTGTGCCCGGTCTTGTGTCTTGTACGTAATATGCGATCGTGATTTACACGCACAATACAAATTGCCCCATGTGAGAGAAAATGCGTGCCAAGAAAAGACGCAGTTTGTGTGTGTGTGTGTGTGAGAGAGAGAGGAGAGGGGACCACAAAATGAGGCTATAAAGCGGACAGATTTGGAATGTGAATCATATGAGTAAATGGGGGATCAAACCCATAAACAACTCTTGTGTAGAGAGGAAATGGGATCCATATATAGTTAATTTAGGATTTCTATTGGCACACAGGATTCATGGGAGACAGACTACAGTCATGAGGTTAAATTGCAATAAAATGGGCAAAACGGGAGCCGAATGTGGCAAGGCGAGACTCGAACACAGTGAAAAAGAAAAAATAGCTGTGGGGTGGATTATATGGGTAAACTGGATTCGTGTGTGCACGCATTTCAATTGTGTGGGCAAAAATGGCAATGGTAGGATAGGGATGTCACCCAGCTCATCTCGACTCAACAGGGGCCTACTACAGTGCAAGGATAGGAGTGCTCCTTCCTTCCTTCCTTCCTCAAGCCATACCTGTGCATCTGTGTCTAAAGCGGCTGCTGTCACAGTGCCACTGTGTCTTACTCTGGGCCTTTGCCCACACGCGGCCAGTGGCCAGCCAGCCGGCCTCGCGCCGCAGCCGAGTCAACTCCGCGCCGCAACCCAGCCAGTGGCCAGCCAGCCGGCCTCGCGCCGCAGCCGAGTCAACTCCGCGCCGCAACCCAGCCAGTGGCCAGCTAGTCAGCCAGCCGCAGCCAAGCCAACTCCGCGCCGCAACCCAGCCAGTAGCCAGTCAGCCAGCCAGCCGCAGCGGAGCCAGCCGCAGCGGAGCAAGCCGCAGCGGAGCCAGCCCCGCGCCGCAGCGGAGCCAGCCCCGCACCGCAACCCAGCCAGTGACCAGCCAATCGGCCAGCCGCAACCGAGCCAGCTCCGCGCCCTGCTGTGCCGCGCCTGCCAAGACAGTGATCCCACCACCTCTCAGCCCAGTTGCCTCGGCTCTCCGCCTCGTCTCAACACCAGAGCTGCATTCCCATTTGCAACAGGCCATGTGAAAAATGGAGGCCAATAGAAACCGAAAGACAAAGTTAATGTCTTAATGTTCAATTTTTTTCAAGCAGGTGCTCATGGTCTCTCCTTTCTCCTCCGATGGTGCGGCGTGCTCACTACAACTAATAGGTTTTTATTCTACAACGTGACAGAGGTGAAATCAAGCGATGGCTTCTGTGAGATTAATTGAAGTCGACAAGCAGTTGTCCCTTGAAGGTCAGACACAACGCCACATCCAATTCATCATTACTGGCAGAAATTCAAGAGTGTATACATCGGAGATGCATGAATTGAATGGGTCCTCGACTTATTTTCTACCTCGAGCAAAAACCTTGACAACAACATATAGTATGGCAGGACATGACAGCCAAGATCCAACAACACCAAGGAGAAGCATTCACCAACAGAAACACTCAAGACACTCAAAGTGCTTCAACCGACTAACAAGCAAGCTAGCGTACGTAGCTTTTTGCTATAGTGCCCATTAAAAGCAAACCCCTTGAAAAATAAAACACAATGGGTGAATGGCGGAGGCAATGTTTCCACTCGCCCCAGCTATTCACATGCTGCAGAAAGGCTGAACGTTAAGGAGAGGAGAGCAACGTGATGCTGAGGTCTATAGAGCAGTGATTCCCAACAAGGGGTCAGTCATGGGTAGTCATGGGTGAGCGGTTAGGGCGTCAGACTTGCATCCCAGAGGTTGTCGGTTCGACTCCCGACCCGCCAGGTTGGTGGGGGGAGTAATCAACCAGTGCTCTCCCCCATCCTCCTCCATGACTGAGGTACCCTGAGCATGGTACCGTCTCACCGCACTGCTCCCCATGGGGCGCCACTGATGGCTGCCCCCTTGCACGGGTGAGGCATAAATGCAATTTCGTTGTGTGCAGTGTTCACTTGTGTGCTGTGGAGTGCTGTGTCACAATGACAATGGGAGTTGGAGTTTCCCAATGGGCTTTCACTTTTTAAGGGGTACGTGTACCATAGAGCATGACTACAGCCCGGGGGTACTTTGGTATGACAAGAAAGGCTTAGGTAGTACGCAAGAGGAAAAAGATTGGGAAACACTGCTATAGAGAAACAGCATAACAAGAGAGGAGAGGAGAGGAGAGGAGAGGAGAGGAGAGGAGAGGAGAGGAGAGGAGAGGAGAGGAGAGGAGAGGAGAGGAGAGGAGAGGAGAGGAGAGCAGCGTGATGCAGAGTTCTGTAGAGCAACAGTATTGTATGAGAAGACACTCGTCAGAGAGAGTAGAGAGAGATACTTAAAGAATCTCCGCAGTCGTGGTAAGTCACGACAGGGCCGCGTGCCTACGAATCTCTCGTCGACGTACATTCTCACTACCCCCGACTGTATCTGTGACAAGTCACACTACCCCTTCTCCTGTCTGAACTGGGCCAGCAGGAAACCTGCAGAGTCTTGACCCACTTACTTCCCCCCAAGAAAGAAAGAAAGGGAGACGACTAGGGCTGGGAATCGATCCAAATTTCCTGGATCGATTCGATTCCGATCCAGAAGGCTACGATCCGATTCGATCCACGATCCGATCCGATTCGATTCCATATTGATCTTTGTATTGCTGGGCTGTCACTTTAGCCCATTTATGCCTAGAGCTCTAGGACCGGTTATAAAAAACTAAATATCTCAGCCTTTGACGCCAACAACAAACATGAAATACCTTGGTATGTGAGAATGAAGTGGGAAACTGTGGAAGAGAGCTACAGGATGGGGATGAGAAAATAGCACCAATGATGATCATTGTGTAATGTAATGTGTAATGTAATGATCGGCAAAAGATCGATCCACAAAGTTGTGAATCGGTATTGTCCTTTTCGAACGTGAATCGATATCGGATTGCGATTCGATCTTTTGAACCCAAGCCTAGAGACGACGGCACGGCACTGCCGCATGCTCTACACTACACTACACAGTGTTCTGTCATTGTGGCACCAAAACAGCAAGGCCCTGTTTACGCTGCTGTGTGTATGTGTGTATGTGTGTGTGTGTGTGTGTGCACACGTGCCTGTGTGTGTGTGTCTGTGTGTGTGTTTTTGCACATGTGGGTGTGTCTGAGTGTGTCTGTGTGTGTGTGTTGACGCGTGCGGATGCGGAGGTGTGTGTGTGTGTGTGTGTGTGTGTGTGTGTGTGTGTGTGTGTGTGTGTGTGTGTGTGTGTGTGTGTGTGTGTGTGTGTGTGTGTGTGTGTGTGTGTGTGTGTGTGTGTGTTTGCACGTGCGGATGCAGGTGTGTGTGTGTGTGTGTGTGTGTGTGTGTGTGTGTGTATGTGTGTGTGTGTGTGTGTGTGTGTGTGTGTGTGCACGTGTTTTGACTGGCTATCCCTTGGCAAAAATGCTGCTATTTCCCTACTAGGCCTTTATTAGGTATCTTTGAGATCTGTGTGAGTGTCTGTGTCTGTGAGATATTTGGGTGAAAGTAAGACGTGGCACAGCACAGGCTTCTTGAAATGAACTCTGCCAGTTACCATGGAGACTTAGTGATGTCGTCCTGCGGGCCGAGAAGCACAAAAGCACATTTGCGTGCAGCTACAGCCATGGGTAACGCTTTACTTTACGGTACAGTTACCCTATGTAATTACTGTGTAATTTCTGGGTAACAGAGAGAAGTTACATAGTATCTAAAGTAGGGGTGCAACGGATCAGAAATCTCACGGTTCGGATCGTTCCTCGGATCAGAGCCCACGGATCGGATCATTTTTCGGATCAGCAAAAAAAAAAAAAAATTATTATTATTTTATTTTTTTAATTGATAACACAAATAAACATAAGCTGTGTCTTTGTTAGGGGTGGGCATAGATATTTTTTTGAATGTAGATTAATCTCATTGCAATTATGAAATTAATCTAGATTAATCTATATCAAAATGTCTAATTGAGAATATGCACACTACCAAAATAATGGCTTAAAGTCTTGTGACCTACTGACAGATGGCGCATAGACCAGAACTCATGTCCTTAATTGTATCAATCTTTTATTGAAACACAATTGCCTCAGCGGTTCAGCATTTCTGAGAGAGAGAGAGAGAGAGAGAGAGAGAGAGAGAGAGAGAGAGAGAGAGAGAGAGAGAGAGAGAGAGAGAGAGAGAGAGAGAGAGAGAGAGAGAGAGAGAATCGGCATTGACTGTTAAAAAGGGCAGCGGCTGCTTTAAGAAGGCGGAGACTCTGCAGGGACATCAGAGCGCACAGAAAGTCTAACCAGATGATTTAACCTGCTCGCTGTCCTGAGAATGTCAGGAGTCACAACACAAAATGAATTCAGTTTGCCAAAGTTGTATATCACACGCGACAATCGCGGTACGTTACATGAGCATATCTCACTGCGTCGCAAATGCGCTGAACTCAACCGATCGCAACACAAACTTAGCGAGAGTAGTTCTGGACATTGACAGTTCGAGTTTCACAGTCAGTCTTCAAAATGCATGTACAGTAGGCTATCGCACGGAATGTTTAGCAACTATGGCACAGGCAAGATTTCGGGAACAGTTTGTGTTGTTGTTTGTGTTCCATGCAGTGCGTGAGGTAGACGTCCCAAACGACTAGATTGAACATGCGCACAATTTCATAAATCAATCCGCGGACCATGTGTGTGCCGAACCGAAATGATTGGTCCGAACGGACCACGGATCAATGATGATCCGTTGCGCCACTAATCTAAAGGGTAAAAAGGGGGTAATTGCAAAGTAAATACCATTAATGGGGAAACAACAGGGTAACAGAGAGAAGTTTGATGATTGGATGGTTAGAAAATACCCAGTAGTTTCATAGTAATTCTTGAGATACTGTATGTGTATAACATGGTATTTGCTTTGTAATTATCGCCTTTTTACCTGCTAGATACCCTGTAACGTCTTTCTGTTACCCTGTTGTTACACAGAAAGTATGCAGTAATTACTGTACTGTAAAGTGAAACGTTACCCAGCCATGTAATAATGAATAAGGGAAATTCGATGTCATTTCAAAGTCGATGCACTGCAGCCAACTATGGAAACTTCGATTTCACCTTACTTTCGGCAGAGAAGAGATACTTTCTTAATCCTGAAGAAAAATGAATGTACTATGCATGTAACTGTTCCTATTACACATACTTATATCCAGGGTGCGATTTATCGGAAAACCAGAAGGGGGGATATGTTTCAGATTTTAGGCAATATCAATGTAATTAAATTGACCTGTGATTAAAATCATGTAGAAAAAGTGGCGATAGCAAAACCAGAAGAGGGGAAAATCCCCCCCATCCCCCCCAACAAATCGCACCCTGCTTATATCATACATTGATACATTCAATTGAAGACTATTAAATATTAGACATCTGGTTTCAGAGTTTGCGAAAGGGAGAGCAGTGGCATGTGAGTGACTTCTAGCATTCCAAAACAAATTATGATTGGCTCTAGAGCTCTGCATCCTTGCCGTGCTTGTCCAATCACCATAGACAACAGACAACATGTGATCCAGCTATTTTTCTCTCTCCAAAAAGAGCCCCTTGACCAGAACAGTAGATGCTCATTTATTATTAAATCTGATTTTACTGCAGCTTCTTTTTTTTTTTTTTTACTTCCCTCCAAGCACTTTTAATATGAACTCCCCATGGGCCCTGCAATGTGACAAGCCAAGAGCTCAATAAAAATAAAACACAGTGTTCTGGATTCCTCACAGATGCATCGCAGGCGATGTGGAGAGGAGCCCAGAGATTTCTCATAATGTTCAATTATTTATTCACATTTGCTTTAAGTGTCTCAAGGCTCCGGGATTCGTATAGGCATTCCTCTTGCGTTAGCAACAAACAGTTTTGTGCCCTTTTTTAAATCGCAACAGAATTTGGGCAATTTAAACTCAAGACATGGGTGTTTTCAGACTTTTGTGTTGTTTTTGTTTATTGGTTTGTTTCTTTCTTTGTTTGTGTTTCTCGGGGAGAGGAAAGGTTATTTGTTTATTTCAGCTTTTTGTTTAGTGTTTGGAAAGGGATTGTTGTCATTGTCACTGCAGGTCAACCTAAAGGCACAAAGGACCAAACGAGTAAACTCCCCGAAAAATTGAGTTAGCACACCTTCTGCAGGGAGGTGAAAAGAGACAGAGTGAGGGAGAGAGAGACAGAGAGAGAGAGAGAGAGAGAGAGAGAGAGAGAGAGAGAGAGACAGAGAGAGAGAGAGAGAAGGGGACAGAGGAAGATAGTGACAGGGAGAGAGAGACAGAGAGAGAGAGAGAGAGAGAGAGAGAGAGAGAGAGAGAAAGAGCGAAAGAGAGAAATAGAAAGAGAAGGGGACAGAGGAAGATGGAGGACAGCTCAGCTGCGCTGGTTTGTCAACAGTTTCCACCTCAATCTCATCCGGCCACTCCTGATGTTCTAATTATTTCTACACTGTTCAATCTCTGGGCGGCCGTCCCTGGAGGTTCTCAAAACTTATACAACACTGAACATTGGTTTCATTTCTTTTCTTCGAGGAAGTCTGACTGCAGGCCAGTTCTCCCCTGATGCGCTGTCCCTCTACCTCTCCCTCTCTCTCCCTTCTCTCTTGCCTCCCTTGCTTGCACGCAGGGCTGGACTGGGGGGAGAAATAGGGCCCGGGCACGTTTGGCTTAAAGGGATCGCTCATAACCCCTTTATACATTTGTTGTTACCAGTATGGTAATGACCAAGTTGTGGTGCATTACTAAAAAGCCTGTGTTGTGTCATATGTGTGCTATGGTCATTGCATTTCAATGACTATTACAGCGTGCCACTGAAGGTACGGCGCGCATTAAGGGGCTACTTAGCGGTGCACTCTCATGGGCCCCTGTTTTGTAAAATTGTAAAAAAAATATATATATACACTATTATTATTACTTTTTTCCATTTCTGAAAATAGGGGCCCACGAGGGTGCGTGGCCCACCGGGAAATGCCTGCTATGCCAAATGGCCAGTCCAGCCCTCGCTTGCCCGTCTCTAGCAATCTGTGTTACTTTGCCACAGCGGATAGCAAGGGGCTCCGGAGAGAAACAATAGATATATCAGCCGCCTGGAAAACCAAAAAGCCTCAAACTCAAACAACATGGCTGCTGATGGGCGAATTTCAGGGCTCTGACAAAAGAAAAAAAAAAAAAAATTATGAATACCTGCCCAAGGTAATAGCACTCTCGTCCCATTACTTCAGTATCTGTATTGTCAAAAAACCTTGTATAGCTCCTGACAGTAAAACACTTCATTTTATTTGTATTTGTGTGAGTGGTAACTATTATTTCAGCCACAGGTAGTCTTCGTTTGAAATAATTTCCCCCAACATTCTTATTTAAGTGCACACACATCAATAAACACTATAATTTGTAGCAGTCCAAAAGTAATTGTCTGTCACTGGCTAGGACATAGATACATGAGACACACACACAAACAGACATGGCCGCAGACGCACACTCACACACGTGCGCGCTCGCACGCACACACACACACACACACACACACACACACACGCGCGCGCGCGCACATATACACACACATGCACACACACACAGACCCACAGACACACACACACACACACACACACACACACACACACACACACACACACACACACACACACACACACACACACACACACACACACACACACACACACACACACACACACACACACACACACTCTCTCTTTGCATGTCAGAAAAGCGTACACTAAGTGGTCTGACTGCCCTCTTTATTTCCGTGACAAGGAGGGAAAAGAAAAACCTCCCTAAAACAAAATGTGTTTTTCAAATGAGGAAACGCTTTATAATGCGAATCAACAAGACGTTTTTTTTTTTTACCACGCGCATCATACCCCAGTCAAGGCAGGCATTAGTGTCCCTTTATATATATATATTGTTGGTGTGTCGCCCCATCATCTGTGCCCTGTGGCAGGCCTGAGTTGTGGTGCTTACGCCGGCTTTGGAGTGGCCAAAGGGGTTGGCCCCTGTGTACCTGACTGCAGTCAGTGGATGGTAAGCTGGCCTATGTTGACTTGCGTTTGTTTAATTATTTTCATTTATATATATATATATATATATATATATATATTCACAGGTAGGGAAGCCAACAAGGCGGGACAAAGGGGTCACTTGTCCCAGGCCAGGGAGACAGAGGGCCCAGAATTGGACCCTCATTACATTGTATGTATTAGGTTTGGGGGCCCTTTCAGATGTCTTTGTCCCGGGCCCAGACAAAGCTGTCAGCGCCCCTGTTCACAGGAATAACACAATCCCTCGCCACTCTGCATGTTTCCTCTCGGCTCTCACTCCGTGACATTGCGTATCAGGTGGAAGCGAGAGAGCGGGCGGGCGGGCGAGCGAGCGTGAGCAGGGTTCATCGTCTTTTGCCGCTCTTTATCGTGGCCCCAGGAGCAATTATTTTCCCTCAAGGGGGCCAGCCGCGCGCTGCTGCGGCGCCATTTGTGTTGTCACATTATAATACCCCTGAAAAGAGGAGGGGAAAAAGGGGAATGGGAAGGGGAAGGGGAAGAGGAAGTGAAGTGAAGTGAACCTTCTGCAGGGAGGTGAAAAGAGACAGAGTGAGGGAGAGAGAGAGAGAGAGAGGGGGGGGGAGAGAGAGATAGAGAGAGAGAGAGAGAGAGAGAGAGAGAGAGAGAGAGAGAGAGAGAGAGAGAGAGAAAGAGAAGGAGAGAGAGGAAGAGGGAGGACAGCTACATTGGTAGAGAGAGAGAGAGAGAGAGAGAGAGAGAGAGAGAGAGAGAGAGAGAGAGAGAGAGAGAGAGAGAGAGAGAGAGAGAGAGAGAGTGGGAAGGGGAAGTGGGAGCAAAGTGAAGTGACGGAGTGATGGAGGTGGAGTGGCTGGTGGACTGGTGGGGTTACATGACAGGAAACGCACATGTCACTCGTGCCGGTGTGATGCCGGCTGACTCGCGGCAGAGTGAGGGGGCTGCTGGGTAATGCTGCTGAGAGGCAGAGCCAGACTTTCCATTAGGCAAACCTAGGCAATTGCCTAGGGCCCTGACCAAATCTGTCCGTCACAGGGGGCCCCCCAGCTGTCACACCAGTTGTGGTTAACAGACAAGAAACAGTCTGTATCTTAATTTGTCAGTTATGTAAAGAATATATGATATATAAGAATATAAGATAAGAATATAAGATATATTTGAGATAAAACACTAAAATATCACCCAAACACAGAATTTGATGTCTATATTGTGATTAAATTTTTATATTTTGCCTAGGGCCAGAAAATGGCTACCTCTGCTCGTGCTGAGAGGGTTTATCACTTACTGTATGTAAAGAAATTTAAGATATACGTATATCATGAGATAAAATAGCACCAAAAGACAGAATTATATGTCTATATTATGATATTTTTGAGGGTGCCATGTTTATATTTCGCGTAGGGCCCCAAAATGGCTCCCTCCACCCCTGCCGAGAGGAGAGGGGTAGGGGGGAGGAGTGTGGGCTGATAAAGGTGCTGCTCAGCTCCAGGGGACCGGAGACTGTCACTCAGTCACTCAGTCAGCCGCTAATGTGTAGTAGGCGGGCTGGGAGGGGGCGGGCGTTTTGTTTGCTAGTACAAAGCAAAGTCGCAAGGACGCATGTAGGCAGGCAGGAGAGGGTTCAAGGGCCATGTGGGAAGCTTAACCCAATGATGCATAAAGCACCTGCAAAATAACCAAACGCCTGCTATATTCCTAAGCCCTTCTTAAGAAAAAGGTGACGTCAGCATATAAAGCCTAAATACGTATCTCAGTCTACAAAGCACATCAACACTTGAATTAAATTGTCTTCAAAAGCTACGACACTCATCTTGCATTAGAACTTGTTCATTTAGCGCTAATATACCAACATTTAAAAAAAAAAACCCTTAAATCTCATGAGGCTGAATGCTGCGTCATGCCGTTTCAGGCCCTACGGTCAATGTCAGGCATCTGGCACCAATAGCTTCAGGAGAATCTCTGTGTGAGAAAAACTCTGGCCTGTTAAAATATGATAATGAATATGATGTATTTTTGCTGATGAGAATTAGTATGCTAGCCTGTTGCATTTCTAACTCTTTTTTATTGAAACGAATAGAAAAGGGAATAGAAAAGGCTGTTTAAGTTACTGATCAGGGCACAGAAGTAGCTTAAATTTACTGCTATTATTTCACACATTCTTGATAGAAACAAGTGCCTTAACATTTAAAAAATAATTATATAGACTGATGTAAACTATTCGTATAACAGGTTACACATAGTTGGTCGTCAGAGGGCTGCTGTACTATCACAATGCTCTGTGAAAGTTTTCTGTTTTGGGCGTGAGAATAAGAAAGTGGTATTGATAAAGAGCAGCGAGAACAGCAGCCGGTGTTCTTCAACACATCTGAAACAGTGAGTCATGGGAGAACACTGTGCACTTTGCAGAGGTTGTTTTTTTCTTCTTTGCTTTAGGAAAGAATGGTTTGTTCTTAAAAGAGAATTCGAAAAAGCAGGCATGTGAGGGACTTTGTTCCACTCAGAACATGCTACATAGTGTTAGCTCGACCGTAAAAACTACACAGTATGGAGAAAGGACATTGCTAACTCTGTCAAAAGAAAACGCCTTGAGAAAATTCCGTACAAAGTGGAGTTACCCTTTTAAGATGTCATTAACATGCATCTTGCAGCAACGTTGTCCTTGAGTGTTAAAGACAGCCATTGATTCATTTATGACGGCTTAAAATCTTCGGGTGAAGGGCGCTTAAGGACTACACCCACCGAACTGAACACAGCAACCACAAGTGCTTATACACACCTTACTAATGGGCCTGACACATCACTGTGTGTGCTGTTTACCTTTAGTGCTTCAGTTTATGAAACCTGAAGTCCTCCTGGTTCAGTTTGTGTTGATGCTGTCGTGGCCATTAACTCAAAGCTGCCACTGAGACACGCCCCGTGAACAGTTATGGAATTAAGTGGTCTAGACTGGCGTGCTGTCCAGACACCGCGAGCACGCAATGTGGCACTTTGTCAATCCCCCATCCATCCTCTTTCTGGTCATCAGAGAGAGAGGGTGATTACTGTAGAGGGGCCCCTGGTCTGGTCTGTGGATGGCCAGCAGTCATCAAGACACACAGGTGTTCTTGAGTGACCTGCTCAACGTTGCTGAGAAATGTGCATTGTTGCAGGGCCGGACTATCCATAAGGGCCAGCCACACCAACCATTTTTGACCAGTGAGAGGGCACCATAAGACAGAAACGTGACAAATATTGGTAACACTTTATTTTAAGGATACATCTATTAGCACCAATACATACAATGATCCTGTATATGTAACTTGTAAGGCATGTACAAAGCAAAATCAAACATTTGTTAGGCATGTATTCGCAAATGTCTTGTTCATGCACAATAAGGGATTTATTACCAATTCAACCTTAGTAAAGACCTAGTAGGCCTTAGCGTTTGCTTAGTACATGCCTTACAAGTTACTTATGCAGGCATTAACATATTAGTACTAATAGATGTATCCCTAAAATAAAGCGTTACCCAAATATTTTTTTATAAAGGGGGCTCCAGTGAGGTGTAGTGCCCCCGGGGCTCCACATTGGCTTAATACGGCCCTGCAATCGTTCGATACACAGTAGAGGACTTGGCTAGGTCAAAGAATCCACATCAAACACTGGGAAAGCTATTATATTTCCTCAGTAAGGTGCAGGCTATAACACAATGTTTGGGTGTGGGACAATTGCTCCTCAAAATGTATAAAATGTGTGTGTGATTGATTGTGTATACAGTCATAGAAACGTGCAGTGGAATAACTTTGACTATTATGATATAGGCCGACTGCTGTGTTGGATGTCTTTCTTAAGATCCAATCACTGCTGTAACAACAAACCATTTAAAACATCTGCCTTGGTGTATTTCCTCAGCATAGCACTTAAGACCCTGAATGATATTTTAATGAGCCATCCAAACATAACTGTGGATTCATTAGGGCTGGGAATCGGAACAGATTTCGTGGATCGATTTGATTCAGATCCAGAAGGTCACGATCCGATTCAATCCACAATCCAATTCGATTGAATCTGATATCGATCCTCTGTATTCCCAGGTTGTCATTTTAACCCATTTATACCTAGAATTCTTGGACCAGCTATAACAATCTAAATATCTCAGCCTCTGAAACCCATACAAACATGAAATAGCTTGATATGAGAGAAAGAAGTGAGAAACGTGGTATGAGAGAGAAAGGTGTGAAAAGACTGGCACCATTTACATACTGTTCCGTAAAGTTACCATTGACTGAATAGAGTTAAGTTATTGATCTTGGAGAAGAATGTGCTATCTTAGATCATGTCGAAGCAAAACTAGGCCACACCATATGAAAAAGGCACAAAAATGGCAATAAATGACTGCCATGCAGTCATTAGTGATAAGCAGCACATTATAATTTATGAAGCGCATTTATAAAGCACATTTCACATAGCTTGACAATTCAATGTTTTTACATCACAAGGCATTTTGGCAAAATCTGTGAAACTGGCACAGATTTTACGTCACAATGGTCCATGTCCATTTTACAGAAGCATGAGATCATGTTGGACCATGCAAAGGCCCTTTAAAACTGTAACATGAACAATGAGGCATGTCAATGCACACAACAACAAACAGCCGTCATAAATGAGAATTTCATCTCTCTGTCTCTGTCTCTGTCTCTGTCTCTGTCTCTGTCTCTCTCTCTCTCTCTCTCTCTCTCTCTCTCTCTCTCTCTCTCTCACACACACACACACACACACACACACACACACACACACACACACACACACTCCTCACATGCTCTCCAGAGGGATGAGTGTCGTCCTCTGAGTTTGAGTTCCAAACTTAATTGGATTAATGAACCTTTAATTGTGCTACTTTGCTAATTAACTACTTCCCTTCTCCCCTTGGGTTTAGCTAAACTTTTGATTTCACCCTTGTCTACGGGCCATCATTCACAGCGAGGGGACCGTCGAAGCGTCTCCTGTTAAACCCAGCTAATGGTCTATTACGTTCTCGCAGGCATTAGCAGGTTATCACCTCGCTAGCTCGGAAAAATAATTCTGATTAGAAGTTTCACTTTCGCTTTCATCCTTGTTGTTGCTGAATATCTCAAGAAGCACAAGATTGGATGAGGGGCTATGGAGGATTTTTGACTAGACTAGACCTTTTGTAATGTCCCAAAAATCAAATTTAATTAGTTTCTCATTGCTCAAAAATTGTCAAGGGATCAATTTATCTTCAAGGAGATGAGGTACATGGACCTATATTAAGAAAGCTTGTAAAAGACTGATTACGAATTTTAACACGCCGTGTAAAAAAAAAGGCGAAGGTGATGAAAAAGAAGACAGCTGAAGAATGATCTGAACACTCCTGCACCAAGATTAATTGTGATCAATTGTTGTTTTTGCATATATTTTGCATTTAAAATTCAGAAACCAATGTTATAGGTCAACTTACAACCTACAAGGTCTACAAGGTTGGAACAATATGTACTGTGTGTGCTTCTGTGCCTGTCCTGTTTGTGGGTATGTGTCTGTGGATAGCGTAATAACATGGATATATATTATATGAATGATTCATTTAATTCTCAATGCATGAATAAGCACACTTTCATCTCTCTCTCACCCTCTCTCTCTCTCTCTCTCTCTCTCTCTCTCTCTCTCTCTCTCTCTCTCTCTCTGTCTCTCTCTTTCTGTCTCCCTCTCTGTCTCCCTCTCTCTTGCGCTTTGTCTGTCTGTCTGTCTGTCTGTCTGTCTGTCTCTCTCTCTCTCTCTCTCTCTCTCTTCTCTCTCTCTCTCTCTCTCTCTCTCTCGCTCTCTCTCTCTCTCTCTCTCTCTCACTCTGTCTGTCTCTCTCTCTCTCTCTCTCTCTCTCTCTCTCTCTCTCTCTTCTCCCTCCCTGTTTCCTGTTTCAGTATGAGAGAAGAGAAGGCGGTGTGCCCTGCTCGGTGTCCTCTAAGGACAACATATGTACCATAGCAGGTGTTGGGGAGCGCCAGGAAAGCTGTGCCGCATAATGCCTCCCATCAGTCAGACCACAGGTCACCGTCCCCCGTCCCCCGTCCCCCGTCCCCCCGTCCCCACGTCCCCGCCGCTAGTTAGCTGGCCAGGCCAGGAAGTTTCCTGTTTGGATGACTCCTTAAGCGACCTTTTATTCATATCAGGTGCCAGTGGCGTGCACAGTAGGCTGTAGCGATAGGCTATACTCAACTCACGATTTGGTTTGTATCATGATTTCTGTCCTATCGTTCGATACACAGAACGATTTTCTAAATGTATCTTTTAAAATTATTTAATTAGCTTTTTGCATCAGTCAGACCACAGGTCACCGTCCCCCGTCCCCCGTCCCCCGTCCCCCGTCCCCCCTCCCCCCTCCCCCCTCCCCCGTCCCCGCCGCTCGTTAGCTGGCCAGAAAGTTTCCTTTTTGGATGACTCCTTTAGCGACCTTTTATTCATATCAGGTGCCAGTGGCGTGCACACAGTGCACAGACATTTTGGGGGGCAGGTGCTCGAGCAGTGAATGCAGGGCCGGATTACTGTAATGCACAGGCTAGATATGGTTACAGCCTAGAGGCCCCCCACCTGCCAGGGGGCCCCTGATTGCCCAAAAGTAAAGAAAATGCAGAACTGTGACAAGATGCAATATTGAAAAATGCATCTGTTGTGTTGAGTAGAGTTGATAGACATATTATCCTTAATTCCTAGCGCGCTATTATGACATTGTGTAAATTTTTCGCAAGACTTTCTGTCCCGGGGAGGGGCGGGGGGTGGGGGGGTGGGGGGGGGGGAGCCCTGGATCTCTTCCGACTGCCTTACTAGGCTATGGAGGTTATATATTATATCGTTTCATTTTTATCAACCACTACTAATCTCCAAACATTTCAGGATAATCCTGGACCACATTAGCCTGGCTCTCACGCAGACCGCTCATGCATTTCCGCTCAACTTCGTGAGCTTGCACGCTTACACTGTTTTGAACACACCCACGCCTTTCCAGAACTAAGCGATTGACAATGTTCCAGATGGTTGGAAACAACCATCACATGAGAACCAGGTTAGGACCACAGTACATTATGACAAAGAAACTACCAAAATAGAAGGGCATTAAAGAAGGGCATTTATTGTCAAGTAGGGCAAAGGGGCAGGTGCTAAGCGGTTCTTGGCTCTCTGCTCTGCTCTGCTCTGCTCTTCGTAGGTGGAGCTGCAGTTGAGTTTGTTAAGCATAAGTCTACATCTGCCCTTCCAGACACAGAGGCTGCGATTCGGCTTTCCATACCTCAAACAACATCCTCTCCCTCCTCCAGCAACTATCCCTATCTCCTACACAACTTCTTCATCTCCCCACGCTTTCACATCTTACTTCTCATACACACACACACACACATTCACACATGTATGCGCACACCACGCGCACACACACGCGCACACACACGCGCACACACACGCGCACGCACACACACACACACACACACACACACACACACACACACACACACACACACACACACACACAGACACACACGCACATATGCACACAAACACACACATGCACACACACACACACACACACACACACACACACACACACACACACACACACACACACACACACACACACACACACACACACACACACACACACACACACACACACACACATTCTGCCAGTACGCTTCTGTGCATCTGCCTCTGTTCAGTCACAACTTTGTGACCCTCTGGAAAAAAAATCGTTGCAAAAACTTTTTTGATATTCCTGAGCATGTACAAAAGCTGCTTATGGAATTATCAAAGCAGCATGAGAAGACAAGCCAGTCAGGCAGACAGAGAGAGAGAGAGAGAGAGAGAGAGAGAGAGAGAGAGAGAGAGAGAGAGAGAGAGAGAGGGAGGGAGGGAGAGAGAGAGGGGGAGAGAGAGAGAGAGACAAGAGTGAGACAGAGAGAGACACGACCACGCTTCGGCATTCAGTGAACAGCATTCCGGTAGCGCTTTCTTAGTTCAGCTAGCTCGAATCTCTGGGTGACGTGCGTGCTGCTGCTGCTGCTGGATTTGTTCAAGTCACTGGTTAACAGTGCATGTCCCATTTTTCTTTTTTTTCCCCTCACCCGTTTTGAGAATGTGGGCTACTCTGATATGCATGTATGATGTGAGCATGCCATATTAGCATAGGAGCATGGGGGTGGTTGGAGAGGGAGGTGGAGAGGGAGGTGGAGGGAGGGGGTATTCAGAGGTTTGGCTTTGCATTGACACTTTTACGGAGAGAGCAGTAAATGTTTCAGTGAGAGTAGGACACACTAGCGCAGTAAATGATGTAAATTAACACATTGAATGTCCGGCACATGATTTTTTTATCCCAATCTTTGAGCACCAACCCCTAATAATGTGGGTTTTTTCTGTTTTGTTTTTTTTCCTTAACTTTTGAAATCAGACACTCACCTTCTGAGCAGACCCAACACAGACTATGGTCAAAAGCTTTTACAACGTCACGATTTGGAGTTCATCTCTGCATTTTATCAATACACAGCCTATTTCATTTCATTGTTATTACGGAAAAGTTGGGAAATCAGAGAGAGCGGTAAATATTGCAGTGTTAGTCCAGGACATAGCACAGTGTTCACATTTTCCAAGTGTTATAATAAGTGTCACATCTGTTGGGTGAATCAAATGATGACGTGGCTGGCTGGATGATACATTCTACCTACTGTATGTCTTCTGTGTGAGGGAACAAAACACACACACACACACACACACACACACACACACACACACACACACACACACCACAGTCACACAGTCACACAGTCACACACATACACACACACACACACACACACACACACACACACGCATGCACACACACACACACACACACACACACACACACACACACACACACACACACACACACACACACACACACACACACACACACACATGCGCACACACACACACACACGGACACACACACAGGCACACACTCAGGCATACATGCAGACAGGAAGGTGACAAAATGAGTAGTCGACCTGTTTTTATGCTGCCAGGATTATCAGGGCCCGAGCTCTAGCACCAAGGTCACAGCATGGAACAGGTGCGAGAACGGTGTGCACATTCAACTAAGTGTGATGGTATCGAACAGGTCCAAGAAAGGTGTGCACATTCAACTAAGTGTGACGGCGTGAATATGTCTCAGCGCTGTGTTGCTGTGTCAGTGTGTGTGCAGTGTGCATGCATAGTATGTGCGTGTGTGCGTGTGTGCGTGTGTGCGTGTGTGTGTGTGTGCGTGGGTGCGTGGGTGCGTGCGTGCATGCATGTGTGTGCGTGTGTGTGTTGGAGAGAGAGCAAGAGAGAGATAGAGAAATAAGGTGTGACATGTGTACCGTATCTGTGTGTGTGTGTGTGCGTCAGTGCATGCGTCCAGGGCCGGTTTTTAGCATAGGCCGGCTAGACGGTCGCCTAGAGCGCCATGTGAAGAAGGAGCGCCGAAATGGCGCTCTCCGATGCATAATTTTGCGATATGAAGTTTTTTTATGAAGTCGCAATCAACAAAGAGTGGCGAAAGCGCTCCTCACGGCAAAGCGCCCCTCAGCCAATAGTAATATCTCTTCCAACTGTCTCTGGGAAGTCTGTGAACCAATAAACAGACAGTTCTGAGAAAGGGGGCGGGACGAGTGACAGCGTGCGGTCTATTTTGAATTTGGAGACTCACTCGAGAGACAGAGCAGGGGGCAAGCGCAAACAGTAGTGCTGCTCTGCTGGATGGAGATTATTATGTTCTCATTAAACCACTCATTGCATGATGCAGGAGTTTCAGAGGGTGTTTTGGAACTATGTGATTTAATCAGCAACCGTTTGTGATTATGGAAAGCCTAATAGTTATGAGGTTACTATTTGGAATTAGAGAGAAAAAGAGCTTTGTTTTTGATCAGAGAAATCGCTAGTTAGCATGCTAACATTAGCCAAGTATGCCAAGCAATGAAATCCAGTAAAGCAGCTGTTAGTAGCCTACTCACTACTCACTAACACCCACCTGATATCATAATACTTGCTTAGGTTGACAAGCAATGTAAAGTAAGACTGGTGCAATGTTTAAAACAATTTTAGCTGCCATATCTCCTTCCATCCACATGAATTACCTGCTTGTTGTAAGCTTAAAAAAACATTAATTTCCAGACCAGAATGACATAGCCTACATTAATCATGTAACAGAACCATGCACAGCAGACAAGTGAGGCTATTTACTATATTTTGTATATTATGAAATTCAATAGCGTGACAGCTCTTCTCCCTTTCTCTCACCCTGTCCCTCCAAACACATAGATAGCCCCCTTCTCATTCTCCTACTCACAAATGCACCACTATTTCCAGTCCAGAAATGAAATTGGTTTGGAAGACAGCACAAATGTGTAGCTTATTAAAATTGTTATGCTACCATGCTTTGTGATGCTGTAGATAGTGTAGATCAATGCAGACCTCCTTGGTAGGCTTATTGTCTACACATGCATTTTACATGCAAATGTAGGCCTACTGTATCACTCTCCTGGCATTTCAATTTCACGTTACAATTCAAACACATTGATAACCTCCCTCTCATCTGGGGTTGGGGGCCCCACCACCATCACATCCAACACACCACACAGTGAAGCTACTTTCATGCGACTCAATCTGATGTGTTGGTCGCCTGTCAAAAAGAACCACAAATCCATTTGATGAAAAACGGTTATTGTTCTTGATGCTATTTAGTTAAGCTTACTAATGTCTTGTGTTCTGTGAGGTATAAGAAAGATTTTTTTTTTCTTTCAAAGGTAAGGGGGGGGGGGGGGGGGGCGCCAGAACGCAAACTCGCCTAGGGCACCAAATAAGCCAGAACCGTCCCTGCATGCGTCAGTGTATGCCTTGCCTTATTATCATCCACTTTCAAATCTCGTACTGAGATGTTGGTCTGACCAGGAAGATAACGAATAACAATTCTCCAGAGCTCAGACACGATATTTGCATTACTCTTGGCCTGACTAGAAGCAACACTGAAGGTTTTGCGTCACTAGGAGAGCGTGGGACCCACTAGTTTGACGCCCTCTCTGTACTTCACATGGTAATCAAACATTTCAAACAAGCAATTTAAGGTTAGGTTTAGGGTTAAGGTTAGGGTTAGGTTTAAGGTAAGGGTTAGGGTTAGGTTTAGGGTTAAGGTTAGGGTTAGGGTTTAGGTTTAGGTTAGGTTTAGGGTCGTATGACGTAAGCGGTAAGTACCGAAAGGGCGTCGAATTAGTGAGTCCCAGGAGAGCGTGGCCTGGCTAGTGAACGCCTGCATATTTGCATCAACGTAAGTTTCTGACTCCCAAAAGATGCACACTGCAGTCCACGCCAGGCTCCTTTGCCGGAGACCAAACGCTTCGTTCTCACCACTGCACTTGCTCCGAGGCCTCTGGAAATGCTTTGTGTTTAATTAGCATAAATACAGAATGCATTATCATAATATTAAACCGTTCACGAACAACACGTAGTGTATTTGGGGCTGGGGTATCAAAAGATCAAACTTTATCTTTAGCGCAATAATAAACACACACTTACTGTATGTGCTCACGCCGCAGCAGCCCCATTAATCACAGTCTAATAGGGGAGGGAAAACAAGCGGGGTGGATGTGGACCTAAACAACCAATTGCAAAAACCTCTGCAGGGCAAGTACTGTACATAAGAGTCTATGAGCTGCTATGAGTCTACGAGCCCTTTTCAGCAATGCATCTTCTAAACAGAAGTGAGTTAACAATTTACACTCACGTACGTACGGACGCACGAACACACACACACACACACACACACGCACACGCACACGCACACGCACACGCACACGCACACACACACACACACACACTATACACTTTATCTTTTAAACAAAATATTCCCTGGGGAAGTTAAGAAGTCATTCCAAGAACCTCCATGATAATCCACAACGCTGCTCCTTCCTTTAGTGTGCCACTCTGTAAGGTGTCCCCTTATTTAAGGACATCGTCCTGTAAGAGGATTAGGAGTTCGAAAGGTATTTAATTCACGAGGACATCTATTAGACTTAATAGGAACTGTATGTATATATATATGCTCAGGGTCGCTGACAGCTTTGGCTGGGCCCAGGACAAAGTCATCAGAATGGGCCCCTTGCACAATGCATACAATGTAATGGGGACCAAATTCTGACCAAATTCCCCCCCATCTCCCTGGGCCCGAAACAGCTGACCCCTTTGTATATATGCTGCCATACAGGGCTGCTGACAAATTTTCCCTGGCCCAGGACAAAGTCATCTGAAAGGGCCCCCCTACCAATATATTTAATGTAATGAGGGCCCAATTCTGCCCCCCTCCCCATCTCCCTGGGCCCAGAACAGCTGACCCCTTTGTCCCCCCTTTGTCGGCTTCCCTGTATATGCTGCTATATCACATTGTGCACCTCACGCCCCATCCCAGTCACCGTAGGAGGGTGAGAGTGACTAATCACCCTCTTAAAAGAAGATGATAAAGACAACATGGCGACGGCTTAATTACTTTGATTGAATTTTGTGATATTTTCATGCTTTAATCCCCTTTTTGTGATGGCAACACCAGTTCGGCTCCTTGCTTTCTGAGAGGATAGAACGCACGAACGAACGAGTAGAGGATAGAATTTTTTAGCCCCCTCCAGATAGTTTACCCCCACCGCAAAACCCGCCACCCCCCCAAAACTCCACCCCACCTACCCCCCCATCCCTCTCTCTCTCCCTCTCCACTTCCCAAAAAACCACTTAGAATGGCAATAAGAAGTTCATTAAGCTTATGCGAACAGCCTGTGAATAGAAAATTAATGAGTTGGAGTAACATCAAGTTCGGCAAAGCAAAGCATGGCTTATTTTATGTACCAGCGGCACATGCGATACAGAGAGAATGCAAAATGTTTG
>NC_085880.1:43511884-43544384 GCF_034702125.1 Engraulis encrasicolus | reverse complement strand
ATAGACGGTCCATTTTCACTTGAAGCCTCCTGTGCCTCCTCCTTTCCGAACCACCACCACCACACCTCCACCACCAACTCCACCACCACCTCCACCCCCTCCGGCATCTACAGTATTGATCGCCGCACTCCATTATGGACAAGAGGAAGAGAGAGGAGAGGAGAGGAGAGGAGAGGAGATGAGAAGAGAAAGGAGAGGAGAGGCGATGAGAGGAGAGTAGAGGAGTGGAGAGGAGAGGAGAGGAGAAGAGAGGAGAAGAGAGGAGAGGAGGGAAGAGGAGATGACAGGAAAGGGAGAAGAGGAGAGGAGAGGAGAGGAGAGGAGAGGAGAGGAGATGAAGGGAGAGGAGAGGAGAGGAGAGGAGAGGAGAGGAGAGGAGAGGAGAGGAGAGGAGAGGAGAGGAGAGGAAAGGAGGGGGTGGGAGTAGAGTAGAGGAAAGGAGGGGAGGGGAGAGGAGAGGAGAGGAGAGAAGAGGAAGGGAGAGGAGAGAAGAGGAGGAGAGGGGAGGAGAGGACATCCATTCTCGCATCCTCGCCCACCCTTCCTCACAACCACTACAGGCATTCCTCAAAAAGTTGTAAGTGCAACCTTGGCACAGGGCTCAGGTGTGTGTGTGTATGTGAATGTGTGTGTGCGCGCGCGTGTGTGTAGGTGCACACACGAGTGTGTGTGTGTGTGTGTGTGTGTGTGTGTGTGTGTGTGTGTGTGTGTGTGTGTGTGTGTGTGTGCGCGCGCTCGTGCATGTGTGAATGCACGTGACGTATGTGTGTGTTTGTGTGTGTGTGTGTGTGTGTGCGCGCGCTCGTGCGTGTGTGCATGCAAGTGACGTATGTGTGTGTGTGTGTGTGTGTGTGTGTGTGTGTGTGTGTGCGTGCGTGCGCACGCGCTCGCTCGCATGCATTTGCGTGCGTGCGTGCGTTTGCACCTCTTTGCTTTTCATTTGCACCCTCCGCAGCCTGTCCCCCTCATGCCAAGGGAGGGAGTCCAACAAAGACACATAAACAACCACCAGCAGCAGCAGCAGCAGCATTGTGATACAAATGGACGCCTGGCTCCTGCCAGATGAATAGCAAGCTGAAGATTATTTTTTCTTCCAGAACCATGATAATGCAAGACATCTAGCCAGTGGCAGAACAATTGCACATACTAGGGCCCCAGGCCAAGACACGTATAGGGCCCTCCATACGACTTGCCGTGGTCACAGTAGGGCCTCCAACACCAACACAGGAGGGCTTTGGGCCTCGGGGCAAATGCCCTGTTTGCCCCCCCGTATAGGTCCGTCCCTGCATCTAGCCTGCATCGGCTAATTCTCTGTGACGTCATGGGATGTTAAAAATTAAATATAGGCCTACTATTTGAATAGACTATGAATATAAATGGTATACATTGAATGTAGCATATAGTGTACGTATACTGCAGTCAGTATGTATTTGTACAGGACATATGCTGTTATTACTGTAGGAGAATAGCAGAACAAATCTCTTATCATTGGCCAAGAAGCATGGGGTAGGTCTGTTTGGGTCTGATAAATGTGTGTGTGTGTGTGTGTGTGTGTGTGTGTGTGTGTGTGTGTGTGTGTGTGTGTGTGTGTGTGTGTGTGTGTGTGTGTGTGTGTGTGTGTGTGTGTGTGTGTGTGTGTGTGTGTGTGTGTGTGTGTGTCTGAGTATGTCTGAGTGTGTGTGCACCTGTCTGTGCTCATGTACAACGTATATAAACATATACAGTACAGTAGGGCTGCACAATTAATCGAAAAATAATCAAAATCATGATCACATAGTGAAATCGAACTGATGATGTTAATCGTGATTTAATCGTGGCAATAGTGACCTACCTTTGAGAGCGTCCTTGAACCCAGAACATATTGACAGGCTGGTGTTTCTGGCCTGAAATCTGTCCACTTAAGTTTCATGCTATTGCCTTTACATAACTATTATAATTCATTTTATTTTGCTCATCCCGTATGTAATTCATTCTTGGTTATATTTCATCTTGTTATAATTTTCAAAAAAATCTGCAAGAACCAATAATCGTGATTAATAATCGTGATTATGATTTTGACCAAAATAATCGTGATTATGATTTTTTTCCATAATCGTGCAGCCCTACAGCACAGTATATATAGTAGGTTGACCCACAGACACCTTCAAAGTCATATATTCATGAAATGAGGCGAGGAGAACTGACAAGGCCAACTGTACCTCCCCTTTTAGGCTGCCCATCTTAGACAGCAACTCTGCCAAAGTGTGTGTGTGTGTGTGCGTGCATGCGTGTGTGTGTATGTGTGCGCGTGTGTGTGTGTGCGTGCACATGTGTGGACCTCATTTTCACAATGTCAACATGTGTGTGTATGTGTGTGTGTGCATGCGTGCGTGCGTGGCTGTGTGCATGCGTGAGTGCATGTCTATGTGTGTGTGTGTGTGTGTGTGTGTGTGCATGTGTGTGTGTGTGTGTGTGTGTTTGTGTGCATGCGCATGTGTGTGCATGCATGTGAGCATGTGCTTGTGCTTGTGTGTACCTCATTTTCAGGTTGCCAGGCAGCGGTTGCCCATCGTAGACGGCGACGATGTCGAAGTCCTCCTCCAGGGCGAAGGTGTGGAAGGACAGCTGTATCCTGTTGCGCTCCCCCGTCACGATGATCCAGGTGCAGTTGGCATAGTTGGGGTAGCCATGGGGAAAGCCTGGACTCTCGATGCTGCCGTTCAGTCCTTGCACTATGCCACCACACGGCTGACCTGCAACGAGAAGAAGAAGAAGAAAAAACATAAACAACAACGAAAAAGAGCCATAAGTTGAAGCACTTAGGCCAGATACAGACAAGAGCGTGGTCATTCAGCCGAGAATAGGGCCGTGTGTTCTACTGTGCCTTTGTGCAGTCATGGGTGAGCTGTTAGGGCGTCATACTTGCATCCCAGAGGTTGCCGGTTCGACTCCCGACCCGCCAGGTTGGTGGGGGGAGTAATCAACCAGTGCTCTCCCCCATCCTCCTCCATGACTGAGGTACCATGAGCATGGTACTGTGCCACCGCACTGCTCCCCATGGGGTGCCACTGAGGGCTGCCCCCTTGCACGGGTGAGGCATAAATGCAATTTCGTTGTGTGCAGTGTGCAGTGTTCACTTGTGTGCTGTGGAGTGCTGTGTCACAATGACAATGGGAGTTGGAGTTTCCCAATGGGCTTTCACTTTTCACTTCACTTTCAAATCGTCAGCATCGATGTGCGTGGCCAGGACTCTCTATGCTCCCGTTCAGACCTTGCACTATGCCACCACACGGCTGACCTGCAAACAGAGATTTAAAACTCATTTAGTAGACTTCCATCACCACCAGTTCATAACATACGATACATACGCACTATGCCACAGAGATTTTAAAAAACTCATTTATTGGACTTCACCACCAGTTCATAACATACAATACATACATACTATGCCACCACACGGCAGACCTGCAAGGAGAAGCAGAACAAATAACAAAAAAAGACCCATGAGTACTTAGCTGAAGTTGAGTTGGAGCACTTAGTTGAAGCCAGACACACACAAGAGTGTGGCGTGGCAAGAGCGAGAGGACGCAGGTCTTTCAACCGAGTATAGGGCGGTGTGTTCTACTCTGCCTTTCACACCGACAGAATTGTCATGTGTGGCCAGTCCTGTTCAAACTCCACCCCATCCCAACACACCCCTCCACCCCCCCCCCCCCCACCACAGCCAAAGCTAGTTCGCTACTTTGTCATTTATTTCAATGGGACACCGTCGGCAGCCTCTGTCAAAATTCCCCTCGAATTCTACTTTCCAAATGCAGCACGGCACGGAGTCGCCTCCCGCGCCGCTACCGCCCGACTACCTCCGTGTTGGTGTGGAAGGACAGATCTGTTTCCATGTCTATTCGCCACCACCAGTAAAAATCACTCTAGGCCTTACGGTAGCAGACAGACAGACAAGTAAACAGACAACAAGACAGACAGACAGACAGACAGACAGACATTGCAATGCCTGGAAAACAGGGTCATTACAGTACTGGGCTAAAGCCCTCCGTTGCGCCAGTATACAACAAAAAGGCCCATAGCTGAAGCACTTACCGTAGCCTTTCACTGTGTCACTTACTGCAAACAGACAGACAAACAGAGAAGCCTCTTTCACAATGATATTTTTTGTTATTTGGGGAAAATAAGTGTATTTCTTGTCGTTTAAACTGTTTAAGTAAATGGCTGGCTGGCTGGCAAACAGATAGACAGACAGATCGACAGACAGACAGACAGACAGACAGACAGACAGGCAGACAGGCAGACAGATAGACGGATAGACAGACAGACAGATAGACGGATAGACAGACAGATCGACAGACAGACAGACAGACAGACAGATAGACAGACAGATAGACGGATAGACAGACAGATAGACGGATAGACAGACAGACAGACAGATAGACGGATAGACAGATAGACAGACAGACAGATGGCTAGACAGACGGATAGACAGACAGATAGACGGATAGACAGACAGACAGACAGATAGACGGATAGACAGACAGACAGACAGACAGACGGCTAGACAGACGGATAGACAGACAGACAGACGGATAGACAGACAGACAGACAGATAGACGGATAGACAGACAGACAGACAGACAGACGGATAGACAGACAGACAGACAGACGGCTAGACAGACGGATAGACAGACAGACAGACAGACAGACAGACGGCTAGACAGACGGATAGACAGACAGACAGACGGCTAGACAGACAGACAGACAGACAGACGGCTAAACAGATGGATAGACAGACAGACAGGGTAATTTGCCATACCTGGCCAAAAGCCCTCCACTGGGCCAAATGGCAACAAAAAGGCAGAAGCACTTAGCTTTCCACTGTGTCACTGACTGCACTTGCAAACAGAGGCCTCTTTCACAATAATACTACAACCAATAATAAAAAAGGTTTCTTATTCTCATCAGGTTTCTGTAACCCTGTTCATGACACTCAGAGATGCTGTGGTACCACAATGCCACCACAACTCTGACCTGAAGTGGGGAAAAAACACAAACGCAATCAGAGAGCAACAAACTATTCTCCACATGAGTCTACAAACCATACATGGGCGAACAATCAATCCATTAATGTCATACAAAATGATATACTAAAATTCTTCTCTTGACCTACTGAAACTGGGAACACTGATGATGGGCTAGACCTGAAACGTTCGTCCCCTGTCTGTCGGTTTTTATTTACTTTTTTCGGCTTTAATACAGTTTTTTGATTCTGCATTCAGCTCCAGTGTGCGACTCCTTTCTTCCTTTTCATTATACTGCTCTTGGAATTACGCACCGAGCGATATGCTCAGGATAAGACATTGGCGCGGACGCCACCCCACCATTACTTGAACTACACTAGTACAAATCACTCCACTCAATTGCTACCCAGTACCTCTGTGAACTCCTCCAACCCTCCGCCAAATTTGGGTCACCGAGGTCCTCTGATAAAGACCAACTTGTCATCCCACACACCAGATTAGGTACCGTTGGTGACAGACAGAGTCTTCTGTGTTGCTGCCCCTACCCTCTGGAACAGTCTACCTTCTCACATACCCCGTACTGTACTGTACACCAATGTAATCCCTAACACTGGTGATTTCCTTCAAAAAATACCTCTAATCCCATCTGTCCTCTAAAGACTATGGTCTCTAAGCCAGCCAGCCAGCCAGCCAGACAGACAGACAGACATTGCAATACCTACTATCAGGGCTCTAAATTAACACCAGCCAACTAGCCAAATGCTGGTGAAAATTCAGTTTTGGCTGGCATTTTGCCATTTTGACCCATTGGTGAGTGTGCGTTTGGCCAGTAAGATTAACATCTACTAGTCATTTTGTGGCGGCGGTGAAAAAAATGAATTTAGAGCCCTGCCTGCAATACAGTGGATATTGCCATACCTGACTAAACCCCCTTCCGTACATGGGCAGCCGTGGCCTAGTGGTTAGAGAGTTGGTCTAGGGGTTGCAGGTTCGAATCCCCCCTGACCTCTCCCTACATCTCCATCCATGGCTGGAGTGCCCTTGAGCAAGGCACCTAACCCCACATTGCTCCAGGGACTGTAACCAATATCCTGACAAATAATAACTGTAAGTCGCTTTGAATAAATGAAAGCGTCAGCTAAGTGCAATGCAATGCAATGCAATGTAATGTAATGTACATAACAACAAAAAGGCCCATACGGTAGCTGAGGCACCTCAGCCTTCCTCTGTGTTTACTGCGCTACTGTGTGAACAGAGAGGCCCCCTCTGCAACCGCCATGGAATTGGTATTGATCACCCGAGGAGGACAAATGACTCTGATGGCGACGCTTTGAAAGTGAAGAAAAATGACACGCACGCAAGGCTTTGGTTAAAAAAAGAGGTGAAACTTAATTCAACATGTGTTAAATAAGAGAGTTCAATTTGGAAAGGGTGACAACCCGAAGCTACAGGGCTTTGCTGAGAGAGAGAGAGAGAGAGAGAGAGAGAGAGAGAGAGAGAGAGAGAGAGAGAGAGAAAGAAAGAGAGAGGGAGAGAGAGTCTAGTCACTGAAATAACGGAGGAAAATCCAGTCAATAATTCAAGCATTAATTCTTAATAAGCTCAGACTTAAACACAGGCCCACTATGAAGGGCTAAGGCAGTGATTTTTTCTGAACATTTGCCCAAACGTCATGAACATAACATACATCTTATCACCTGACCTCTAAAGCACAATCTGCACAATTTCTCCCGAGGTGTTAGGAATCAAAGACGGAGAAGAGAGAAGAGAGTGTGTGCGGTATATAAGAGGTACACTTGCCCTGTGCAGTGTTCCCAGATTGGGCTTTTTCCCGCCCAATTGGGCTGCTTAGCATGGCCGTGTGCGGGTAAGAATGGCATTTAGCAGAAAAACCCGCCCAATTTTTGCCATAGAAATCAATAGAATTGGGCGGGATTTTGTGCTTCTATCGGGTTTTTAGCCATTTTTGGGCTGGAAATCATCAGCCTCATCTGGCAACACTGTCCCTGTCGCTGTATCAGAGGGATCTCACAGAATTCCGTGAAATGAACAGGGACCATGTGGACACAAAAGACATGTGGCAGTTTCACAGATTTTCCTAAATGTCTTGAGGTCACAGATGTGCTTTCTCTATATTCCCACATCTCTACGTTCCCACGGTCTTATGTTCCAACTTGTGTTCTCCCAGAACTTTTCCAATTTCAAAGATTTATTTTCTCAAAACACATGTATTATATTCTTCATTACATTACATTCTTTTTCATCAAGTAGTCTACAAGAAATTGGTAGCTTATGGACAAAGTGGAAAAGGTATAAATACTTCTTTACTGACTACGTGTTGATATCACGGAATTCTGAGAGATCAGGCTGGTTACTGTGTCACTGAAACTGTGTGTAAGGCACAAGGTCATGCTTACTGTATGTGTCCTGTAGGGTTGTTTACACATATTCGCGTACTGCATACTTAATCAATTAATCGATCAAACAATGCATCAATTTATTCTTCCATTTATGCAATTATCCATCCACCACTCGATCAATCAATCACTAAAACAACCAATCAATGTATTTCAGAACAGCGGAAACATACAACAAAGACAGGCACATACCTAATAAGTATGGTAAACTGGACTTACACATCACGTTTATCATAAAATACTGTGGAAGAACCGGAGCCAATGCAGTGAAACTGATGGTGGAAATGAATGTAAATTAAGGATGATAACATTTGGACAAGATGCCTTTTTCTTTTTCATTTACCCGAACTGTTGGACAAGATGCCTTTTTCACAACTCTTCTGTGTCTTGTCAGACGTCTTATGCCGATCCCCTGGATTTACTACAACTAAGAACTAACACTAAGAAACTTGATACTAATGTATCAATTAAATCTGCAAAGCTGTATGAAGAACAAGCTATCAAAAGTCGAGATATACTACACAGTATGCACTCTCAACAGTGTAATACATTTGATTTAGATTCTGGGAATGATACAGTATGCGTTCCATTTTCGAAAAGTCCAACTGTACTCCATTTGCATCTGGTGACATTTTAAATCCCCACAATCTGAGCAGACAGAGGACATTGATGAGCTTTGGTCGAAGCCTCTCTCTCTCTCTCTCTCTCTCTCTCTCTCTCTCTCTCTCTCTCTCTCTCTCTCTCTCTCTCTCTCTCTCTCTCTCTCTCTCTCTCTCTCTATCTCTCTCTCTCACTCACTCACTCACTCTCTGAGCAGAGGACATTGATGAGCTTTGGACAGAGCCTCTCTCTCTCTCTCTCTCTCTCTCTCTCTCTCTCTCTCTCTCTCTCTCTCTCTCTCTCTCTCTCTCTCACTCTCTGAGCAGAGGACATTGATGAGCTTTGGACAGAGCCTCTCTCTCTCTCTCTCTCTCTCTCTCTCTCTCTCTCTCTCTCTCTCTCTCTCTCTTGCTCTCTCTCGCTCTCTCTCACTCTCTCTCTCCCTCTCTGCTGCGGTGTGCGTGTGTTTGTGAGAGCCCTTTTTTGTAGTGAAAGCGGCGAGCTCAGTGGGATACCATCCTGATCCACAGGGATGCGCCTCAGCATGCTAAGGGTGCTGTGCAGTTTCTTTTTTTCTTCTTTGAGGGCCAGACAAAATAGAGGAAGCAAACACCTCTGTGTAAAAGGATAAGATGATACGATGTGTTGATCAAAAGCGTGTACTGACAATGGGAAGCCATCGTGCCCGCCAGGATGAGAAAGTGACAAAAAAAAGAAACTGCTGACACAACCGGTGACGGAATTAGTAGGATTATACGGAAGGCTCGACATCAATTTGAGACACTACCAAATAAGATTAAACCATATCAATACAAATTCAGTTGCACTTTATATCACAACGGCCTAGATATCACAAAGCCCTGATATTGTCAAGTGCAAGGGGAATATTATGAATATGTAACAGCACACTGACACGCTCTATATTGACGTATGCTAACCCCTATATCACAGATATTTACAGCCAGAAGTGAAGTATTCTGATTTATAAAAGGTAATAAAAAACTACCAAGGGTTCTTTCTGTCACTAACTTTAACACAATTGATTTTGCTAATGAACTCACCTATCTGATTATCATACTCATTACGATTAGATGGTTCAAACAGTACTGTATTTGAGTGACTTTTTTCCACCATTTTCGGGCTCACCACCTCTGTTAAAAGTGGTGCTGTCTATGTGTGTCTATGCTGTGCTGCATTTAACTACACACTACTTCATCACATTCACAACTCCGCTAGCTAAGCTACCTGCCAGGGGTTACTGTGTCTCTGAACTGTAACCACCACAGAACGGCTACATGTCTACACTAACAGCAATAGCAAAGCGCCGGCATAGGGGCAACAGAAAGCTGTGTGTGTGTGTGTGTGTGTGTGTGTGTGTGTGTGTGCTATGTCTCTTTGGTGATCTGGAGACAGTAGGCAATCCATCACTGGCAACAGACAGTGAGAAATCACACCGACCTACTGTAGAGTTTAATGAAACGACCACGCTCAGCTTCAAATATAGAAACAACCAGCATGGGTTCCAGCATACAGTAGGCCATGTTCCAATCAATATAATTGATTAACAACTGCAAACATATCTGATTTTTGTATTTCCCTAAACATATTTGTCAATAACAGCCTTACTGTAAGTGGTAAAAAATAAATAAACACTTGAGAAGTTCAGGAACAGGGAGGTGTGGGTGTGAGGTTCATGTCCGAGCTTGAGCTGGCGGTAACAAGCCATTGGCATGCATTACATTGCCCCAATCTAAATTGGCTAACGAGATCTGGATGTTCCTAGCGACCATGCTAATTTGTTTGGGGAGCACGGCGAGTCTCCACAGCCACAATACAACAGCTTTGATTGTCACCAATCAGTGTTCAACAGCCAATCACTAATGATGAGCCACTTGTTTTTTCTTTTTTTCTTTTTTGTGTTTAATTCAATAACACAACCTCATTTTCTGCGAGTACTGTATGTAAGTCTGCATTGCAATGTTATAAATGGCCAGTAATTAGCCAATAAATAACACATTTTCAATCCAAATTGAACTGTAACAATCACACAGAAAATTAGCAATCAATGAAGCATGCTTGAGGTTAATGAGGGCTACTTCCTTAAGGAGAAATGGCAGTTGAAATTTGTCAGGCTTTGTGTAGCAGCTTTAGCCCAATTAATAGCAAGTCAATAAAACTACAGAACAAATGGTTGAATGCAATAAAACAAAAGCTTAATACACAAACCCTACACGCAAGTACCGGGAAGTCTTCATTACACCATTTCATTTTCTAACTACATTGCACAGACTTTAATTTGATGGGACAACACATAGCGGCACATATTTACTTTTTTCCCCTGCTTTCACCGAAAACAGATGGAGTCAACCATCTTTCCAAACACCTGATGTTCAAAAAGTACACAAAGTATGGCGGAGAACATCCAGGCGACCATGATGGGACAACATTGGCTCTGTTCAAACTGTAGGTTTAAAAGCTTACGGACCTGTCACAACCAGCCAAGCAAACAAGGAAATTGCGTAGGGCCCCCAGGTGAAAGTGGGCCCTCCCTCTGGTAAAGACTCTGTACGTACTACTTGTAATCCGGGCTGTACTGGGATCGAAAAGTGGCCCAGGCATTGTTGGCATACACCGGCCCCGGAGACACACAGGCCACTTTCATACGATATCTCCACTGGATGAATCCACTGTCTATATTGGTGATGGACCAATGGGCCCCTCCCCCTCTAAATTGTGGGCCAATCCCCAGCAAAACAACAACAGTAATGGCCCTTGGGGACTGTCGGCCCACCGGGAAAATGCCCTGTATGCTAGATTACCAGTCCAACCCTGCTTGTAGTCAAATGACAGCAATGACAACTTTGTGAGTGAGGCAAAATCTCATCTCCCTAAATACCCCTTAAAAAACACAATGATACCGCTGTCGTAATATCTCTACAGGCCCTTGCCAATAGCTTGAAGAGAAAGAGGGGGACACAAAGTCCCCCTTTGCCTAGGCCCCCCAAAGACATTGAAACGTCCCTGAGAGCTGAGCACCTGCCAACACAGCAGGCAGGATTCAAAACTGGCCCTGGGATTCTAGTGTACGTGTTTTGATTTATCTTAATTGTCAGTTTTTAGGTGCACCAAACAGGATTTAGGTTTTTTATGTAATAATGATCAAAACGCAGAGTCTGTCTTGGGTTGAACAATACTGCCATCAGTCCGCTAGCCCACAATTGATCACAAAAGCATTTGTGACTTCCTGATTCCGAGATTAAAAAATAAAGCAAAAATAACATTGTTGTGCAGTGGCATTGACTGCAAAAAATGTGTAAAGTGACTCCAGTTTACACACTGACCCTGACTTATGTGTATGCTAATGAATGACGTGTGACCTTTTTTTGGTCCAGATATACATGTGTTCTAAATTTTTGTTTTCTCCTGACTGCTCGACTAACTAACTGTGCACAACTCAACCTCTGATTGCTGGAAACCGCTGTCGGTCGAAAGATTTGCTCACATGGTTGGCTGCCAGTGTCTTGCCCCTCCTCGCGACACCGTGTTTATAAACAAAACAAAAAAAACATGTATACATAGAAGGCCTAAGTCATGCTCATCCAGTCTGTCCCATGGCATATCAGCACTGACCTCTCGAGAATACTGGATCAAGCATCTACAGAGAGCGGCTCCGGCATCTATTTTCATGTATTCTTGAGTGCGTTACAATATGCGACCTTGCCTCCTCCACTTGTGCTTGTCTCCTCGTCCTGCCTCCTGGCCCCTCCTCCGTGGAGAAAACAATTAAGTTTCCCAGCTGTCAGCCTAGCCACAACAACTTTTGAGGGACTGGTTTTCATTCACCATCCCAATTGCAAATGAGAAAAAGACTCTACAATTGAGCTTTTGCAAGATATTGAAATATAATGCTGTTGTCAGTGATGTCATCATGACATATTACTTCCTGGTACGAGGAGACAAGCACAAGTGCAGGAGGCAAGGTCGCATATTGGAACGCACTCCTTAAGAGAGCGGCAGTACTCGTGTCCTATGGGTCAGACCAGAGGTGGTGTGGCTTAAGCACTTATGGCCCTCTGGATCTACAACATGAGGCAGACCCCGAAGCAGGTGTTTGGATGAAAGGTGAAGCAGTTCATCAAAGAAGTGGAGTTGCATGTAAAATCAGCTCTCTATCCTTAACTACACTCCTGGATGAAGGAGATGTCACTTTGCACCAAAGGAGTTTCACAACGCCTTACATCCTGATGATGAGGCGCGGAAACTCTGCAGGCATATACAGTTTACCTTTAAGTGGGAAATCACTTGTTAGGGCACAGTGTAGCCTAGTGGAGTAGAAACTATCTACTTGTTTCACTGTGTAAAGTCTGGCAGCAATCCATACGCATATATTGCCATTGCCAGCCATGGCCTAGTGGTTAGAGAGTCGGTCTTTCAATATAGGGGTTACAGGTTCGAATTCCCCCTGACCTCTCCCAACATTTCCATCCATGGCTGAAGTGCCCTTGAGCAAGGCACCTGACCCCACATTGCTCCAGGGCCTGTAACCAATACCTTGACAAATAATAACGGTAAGTCGCTTTGAATAAATGAAAGCGTCAGCTAGGTGCACTGTAATGTAATATATTTGCTTCCAGGTGAAAATTTGGTCACTGCAAGACAGAGCTTGAGTAAAGTTACCAGGTGGAGTGCTTTAGTGAAATAAAATAAAGAGAAGGACAAACTTGGGTACATATGGCCAGATACACACAGAGTGTGGCGTGGTGGCAGCGAGAAGATGACGGGCTTTCCGGCGAGTATCGGGCGGTGTGTTCTACTCAACCTTTCACACTGACAGCGTTGGCGTGCGTGCATGCGCAGCAAGTCATGTTCAAAATGCCCCCGACAGCTAATGCTAGTTTGCTACTTTCATTTCAACAGGACACCGCCGGCCGCCGCTGTCAAATCCCGCTCGAGTTCTATTTTCCAAATGCAGCGCAGCATGGAGCCGTCTCCCGCACTGCTTACCGCCCAACTATACTGCCGTGTTGGTGTGGAAGGAAAGACCTGTTTCCATGTACTTTTTTCCACTGCTGGTAAAAATCGCTCCCGTCCCGTCATGCTTTCCCATTCTGGTCTAAAACAGGCATATATAACCCAAGTATAAAGAATAGGTAATAGGCAAGTATAACCCAGAGCAGACTTGAACTCTGCCTCTTTTGATAAGACATAACCAGGGCTGAACTGGAGGAGGAATAGGGCCTGGGCACTTTTGGCTTAGAGGGCCCCCTCATATTTAGTGGCACAGAACTGACTGACCTGTGGGCCCCGCACCCTTGTGGGCCCCTATTTTCAGATTTTTAAAATTATCTTTTAACATTTCTGAAAATATGGATATGCCCAAAAAGACAGATGGCCAGTCCAGGCCTGTACATAACCTTGCCACAGACGTAACGTGGCAGGTGTCGAATACTGTCATAGGCAGTAATGATCATATGAGTGATGTTAAAGCATCATCAGCATAATCAAAATCGCCCTAGTCAGCAACTGTCATCGCGGCATCATGCTGAGACAGTTCTGTAACAAATACCATAAACGCTTTAGTCATCAGAATTTCTCAAACATTATCTCCAGGTAGTTTAGCAAGCAATGAGAAGAGAGCATATAGTACTCTTGAAAGTCTTTTCCCTTTATAATAATAACCCAACTTATTTTGCTCTTGCCAGTTTCTAGGAAATGCAATTTGCGCAATACTGTTACATGATGCATTATCTGGGTTTTTTCACTGTGATAAGCTATTCAATTTATCCCTCTGCTCAGCAAGGGCCCCAACTGGTGTGCATTAAATAAATGCATGAGCCAGATTCTTAGAAGAGCATGCGAGTGTACCCTTGTGGACTAACCTTGGCTACTGGAAGATGTAGGCCTACTACACCTTAATTGTCCTAACAATGGTATTGATTTGAAGGCCTAATGCTGATCTCCAGTAGCTTTTCGCTTATTCCAGGAAGACCAATGTAGTAGGGTCACACACAGAGTAGAGGATTTATTTAAGGAAGCAGACCCCCTTGGGTAATTCCATTTACAAGATTTAGAATGCCAATTGCATTCTATGGTTTCTTGTTTCTTTTTCTACATTGTGAACATACATACGGCTGCCATGCTATGGCCAGCCGTAACAATTACAGGGTATAAATACGGTATTATACGGTATAAATGATTATGGCAATGATTGTCACCATACTGCATATCACAGGGACTGCAACAGAATGAGCTGTGGCTGATAACTATAATTGAGAATCAATAGGAAGAATGCATTGTTGCAATAGAGTATTTCATTGTAATCGATATGTTTCTTGTTTGCCATATATTGTGTAGCCACCAGTCCTAACGTTTATGCTATTTATGTTAGAATTAATTGAAACACCAAAAAAAACACATCTTAGAATTTTTTTTAATATTATTCCAAGAACAACTATGTTTGCGTGAAAGGATATTCTACGACAAGACACAAGACAAAAGTTGTGAATAGAGGCACACACAATTGAGTGGCACAAAAGAGGCATACGTATACACTACACTACAGGGTTGTTTTGAAGCAGCAAGGTCTAGTATGGCTAGGAAACATTCTCAGTGTGTATAGGCAGCACCTCCACTGATCTTTTGATATCAATTCTTCTAGAATAATCTTCTCTCTCCAGCTCTGCTAGAATAGAATAATCTTGGTCTTCTCAAACCGCTGTTTCTACGGCGCTCTGCTCTACCCTCAGGATGATAACAGCTTGATGCGTATCATATCACAAGTCAGGACCAGGAATGTTCACAGCATGCAGAATTTTTACCTTATGAAATCACACAATTCTTCAAAACTTCATGCCAAACGTGCCTTACTTGGCTATAAGTGGATATTTGGCCAATTAATTGACTGCAAAATGTTACAATGAGTGATCTCCTTGGACCTTTCGTGAAACCTGGGATTTCTTTAATAGTGCCACATCTTAGAAGCTTTATTACTTTCAGCTGCACTGCATGCATAAATTATGCATGTGGTTCCAATCGTACTACAAATGATGTGAGAAATGTTACTTTTTTTGTGGCAATGTCATTATCACCTACTATATGTTGCTGGAACACACCTGGGGCCACATTTAAAAAACTTTGCAGAAGAACTTTGCCAAAAGATGGCGCACGTACGAATCTGAGGATGTGCATACGCAAGAAAATATCCAGATGTAAAAGCGTGGCGCACGCACGTTCCACGTCGATTTCCCTTTATAAATCCCAACTGACTCTGAAGTTGCGGCAAATGTGCGCACCTGTGGACACACCCATAATTATCTATGAATATTCAGTGAAACGCCCAAAATGAATATTTATATCTGTGGACGGCGTGCGGAAAGCAGACGAGATAGCCTATTTACCACATGTGGAGCAAACAGTTTTATTAGATAGGCCTAGAGAACGTTGGGCAAAGTGGAGCGGTTAAGTTTGGGTAGTCGTAGGCTACAAAATAAAACCTTGAATTGCAGCATGTGGATGGTTATGTTGACAAAAACCACACTATACCAGAAGTAAAAAAAATAAAATAAAATAAGGATGGCATGGACATGAACCTGCCAAGTCATGGACATGTAGGCTAGTATTAATTGAGTTGTGAACAAAGGGAAAAATAGCTGCGTCAAGGAAACATCTCACATGGCATGTCCCCATGTGAAATTCGCCGGTAATCTATTCGCTGTCTCATCGCACCTCATATGCACCGGGTTTAAACTTTTTTCAACAATTGCCGTTGGTCACTGCGCGCAGCTGTCTGCTTTCAGTTCAAAGCGACGCCCCAACTGTCAATCGACATATCCACAGACAGCATGACATATGGACATTTTCTAGTCTGTATTTATTAAATGTGTGTATTATAAACGTACATTATCAGTGTATAAGGCCAGCTGTCAAATGCACACCTCTGCTTTGATGACGAATAACCGCATGGAAAAGAAATGACATGCAACAAGAGAAACGAAACTGTCCATTAGTATGGCACTTGCGCTTGCCTGTATGGCTGAACAAATCAACCATTACAGATGCACTTGGGACTCGAGCAGATGATTCTGCAACTGGCTTAAATGTTGACGTAATTCCTTGCAGACTCGGAACACTTTATAGCCTACCGATACGATTATAGCCCGATACTGGAAAGGTCCGTGGTTATTGTTAATACAATGTAGGGTATTTCCAAATGTAACGTAGGCCTATATTAAACGTACAATTTCAAGCGTCTATTACATGCATGTAGCTATGGATAGGCCATAGGCCTACTTATTATTTTCCACCATTACAAAACAACAAACAACCGCGTTTTCGTTGCGAACTGGATTAACTAATGTTAAAGTGGCTATCGTGACACGTGACCTTTGATTTTTTTTCTTCAACCAATTTCGGGTCGTTCTTCCAGCTACCTCCCGAGGTCGCGCTTTCCGCGTTTGGTCTTTTGTTTAGTGCCTACGCATGGGTCAAACTTTGCGTGGAGCTGCGCATGTTTACCGCCAAGTTCTTTTTCTATAAATACCAAACCTTGCGGTGAACTTGGCGTGCGCAGTCTTTTGTGCGTACGCACCCGTTATAAATGAGGCCCCTGGACTTGTTAACATTTGACATTCGCCGTACTGTATCTCAGAAGCTTCAGTACCTTTGGTTGCACTGCATGCATGTGGTTCCAATCGTCCAATCGTATTAGAAATGTTAATTATTTTCTAATATGCGACTTTTTTGATAAACATAATAAAAAAAATTTTTTTTTTAAAAATGAGATTTTTCTGATAATCTCATTATCGCCTACAGTACTGCATGCTGCTGGAAAACACCTGGACTTGTTCACATTTGACATTTGCACGGGTATCAATTATGGATTCAAAATGGAGCTGAAAGGTCTATTTGCCTAAATATTCATTCGCTTTGTGCTGTTTCCACATCTGTAAAAACCCTTCCTGTGTACGCTTTGATAGGCTCGTTCTGGGTCGACAGAGTAGAAGAAAATACAGCAATATGCAGCGGTCTGTCTTAAATCAACAAAAATGTGTGTCAGGGTATGTCAGGGTATGATGTCTAGGGTGTATTATTTAAGAAAAGTACGTTATCCATCTTCAAATCCAAGATGGCCGCCAGTTTTCAACATGGCCGCCAAATTTAATGAAATACAAGTGCTTTCAAGGTAGAACTTCATAGAATAGACATGTGTCGATTATCACATCTTCAGAGTTTATATATTATGTCTAGAAATACCAAATGGTGTCAACTTAATTCCAATATGGCTGACAGTTTTCAAGATGGCGGATATTGAGTCATTCAATATTAATGTTTTCGAATGTTTTCTGGCCATAGACATTCTTCTAGATCAGTAAGTGTGTGATACAAGTGAAATTTTTGTCCAAAGGAAGGGTGTACTATTTATGAAAATTGTGTTATCTGGCTTCAAATCCAAGATGGCTGCCAGTTTTTTAAGATGGCCACGAAATTAAATAAAAGAAGTATTACTAAAGGTAGAATTTCGATTAATAGAAAAAAAATATATATATAAATATATATATATATATATATATATATATATATATATATATTTGCAATACTTTATATGAGTGATGTTGTAGCACAACCAGGGCACACTGGTGACATTACTGCTGTGAGACTCTGCATGGGGTTCAGTGCTGGCTTGTATTGTGCTAGCTGTAGTTGAACACTTCACTAAAAAATGTTGTGTACTAACTGTAGATGATGGTATATTCAAGTGTCCCAACTGCTATCTAATAAGCAGCTGTGCAGACATTGACTAGAAGGTTAGTTAGTGGTAGTACTGTAGTTAGATAGCCGCACCTGAATTGACAGGGTGAACCAGCGCGGGACAGCCGAGCCAAGGGTAACGGCTGTGGTTACCTGGATGGCGTACCGATCGCACGGGACTTAAATGACACTGGATGAACGATCGGGATAGATGTAGGGCATTACATTCTTGAATCTAGTCGTATCCCATATTTCAATGTGCTTTGATGTTTTTGTACGGTAAGGTAGAAAAGGATAGCCCCCTCGGGTTTAAACCATATTATACACAATGTTAGGTAACAATCCATTGAGTTTTGCTGGTACTGACTGGAGGAAGTTGTGCCTCTGTCAGACTGACATGAAAGAGGAGTTGAAGTCTCCCCATTTAGTCATTGATCAATCTTATGAGCAGGCCAATGCGGTGGTGAAAGGCGCTGGTGGTGCCATTGGAGTGACTGAGGATGCATCTGCACTCAGGCGATGGATGGTGTCTGGACCAGAAGTAAGCCAGTTAGTCAGGCAGTACGAGTTGGCATGTCAAGTCAAGGTGGCACAAGGAGATACCAGGCATCATGAGCAGACTAGTTAGTCACAGACATTATTCATTGACAAGGTTCAGAAGTTGTTCGTTGTGATGAAGGATCTAGGCAATCCTTTTCAGGAGGAGTCGAATGATCTGCTTACACTGGGAAAAAATACCATAACACATCCCAGTGCTGCAGAGCTTGCAAAATCTCTCTTAGAGAAAGGCAGAGTTGACTTCAGAGATTTTTTCAATGGTCTTGGTGATGAGGCTTCCTTCCACAAGCCCATCAAAAAGAACAGAACAGATTTCTTTCGCCAAGATGTGGCTGTAGCCTCGAGTGAAGCAAAGAAAAAAGTACTAAAAAATTACTGTCATCTTTTCTCACGACTCTTTATATCATATCAGACAAGGAAGTGTGACCTGAGTTTTTTAAACTTGAGAATCAGTCCTTTCCTGATGCACTGAGTGACACAGGCAAACTCCACTCTGGACAAAAGTCTCAACTCACCAACATTCCAGAAGCTACCGTTTCTCCACCTGAGAGACAACCAGAATGTGAAGCCGTTATCATTGATGGTTCTGCCCTTGTGCATTCAATGCCCGCAAAGACATCAAAGACCTTTCACGAGCATGTTGTGCAAGATGTAGTTCCAAAGATTCTTCCATCAAATTATGAGAGAACATATATTGTTTTTGATGCGTACTGGACCTCAAGCCTGAAGGCTGAGACAAGGTCAAAGAGAGGTAAAGCAGAGAGATGAAGAGTGACTGACAAAACCAAGCTACCTCTAAACAGCTTTCTGCGAGACAGTGACAACAAAACAGAGCTGTTCGAGTTTTTGGATGACAAGATTGTGACCCTGTCTCCCCACAATATTGTGGTTGTGACAAAAGGAGAGTAGGCCCTTTCAAACAAATAAATCAGCACTGAGAACTTGTGTCCATGCAGCCATGAAGAAACTGACACCAGGATCTTCACACATGCTCTCCAAGCAACAGATAAAATATTTGTTGATTAAGGCATGTGACACAGATATTCTTGTTGTTGACATCAGTGTGTTTACGATTCTTCAGGATGCAGGCCTGGAAATGGTTTGGGTAGAATTCGGCCAGGGTCAATCCCTTAGGTGGTTGCCAATTCATGAGATGGTGCTTAATCTTGGCCCACAGAAATGTAGTGGCTTACCCTTCTTCCATGCTTTCACTGGTTGTGATGTTGTGTCAGCTTTTCATGGGAAAGGCAAGAAAACGGCATGGCAAGCATGGGAGGTGTGCCCTGAAGCGAGTCCGGTTTTCAACAAGCTCAGTCAGTAACGACCTACCATAGCTGCAGCTGACCTCAAAATCCTTGAGAGGTTTGTCGTCAGTCACCATGTATTACAAATACAGCACTACAGCCAAGGTTGATGAGGCAAGACTGGAATTATTTTCTTGGACGCAACAGTCTTATGATTCTATTCCACCAACAAGTGCATCTCTGGTACAGCATGTAAAACGGTCTGCATTCCAAGCCGCCTGCATATGGGGCCAGGCAACTATATGCAAAATGCAGAGGACCCTGCCCACTGTGGATGGCATAAAGATGGTCTGGAGAGTGTCCTAGTCAACTCTTCCACCCATCACTTAGGCCTGTCAGCCGTTGACAATATGTGGCTGCAAGACAGAAAGCAGAGGATTATGCAAATGTTCTCGCTTCAGCCTGAAGTGCACCCAGTTATGCACTTGCAGATAGATAGAAACACTAAAAAGTAATAAGAGCACTACAAAAGTTGTCAGGCAACTACAAACCGTTTACCGACTCAAACAAGTCCCTTTTTTCACTTGACCCAGAACATCTTTTGGCAACTCCCAAGTTGAAGAGAACAACTTTTTCCTTTCTCATGTTCACTATGTTTTTGTAGTTATAATAATAAGTAGAATGTCAGTGATATTTTAGACTCTCTGCAATACAGTAACAATGTTGTAGCGAAGTTTCTAAACTAACAGTGAAGCATTGGCTTGTAGTGCACTACATTTCCATTTTTTATCATAATATTTGATAATCATCATGTTTTGAATGTAGAATTGGACTGTCCATGTACCAAAACATCTAATTTGATATTGATTTAATCAAAACAGGCCTCTTTTGTCACAATATAGCCCAAACAATGATCGAGAATGCGTCAAATGGCAGCCATCTTGGAAAATGGCGACCATCTTGTTTTTTCACTTGGATAACATACTTTTATGTTAAAGTAGGTTCTAGAGCATTAGTGTGCCAAATATGGTGCTTGTATGACCAACTGAAATATTCTCTCACTAATCTGCCTGACTATAAGTGTTAAGGGTTACTGACGTCACTTGCCAATGCCAGTCTGTGGGAGTCGCTTCGCTCTCTGTTGAACTTTATTTCATAACATGTTATTGTTGTTGTTGTAATCTTAAGTATTTATTTTTGTAGTGTTGTACCATTCACACCGAGATAAGCTATTAATGAAATTTCATGGACGGAATAAGGTGTGGACATGTTTGAAACATTTTGGATGGAATACCTGTATAGTATGAACATGTTTGGGCAGAGAGATGTAGGTATGTCGTATGATTGAGGACAGATGGCTTGCTGGCTGGTATGTTAGTCTGCATCTCTCCATTATCTGCCCGGCAGCATCGGCCATCAGATAATTGATCAGCAGGAGGAGTCTCTCTCTCTCTCTCTCTCTCTCTCTCTCTCTCTCTCTCTCTCTCTCTCTCTCTCTCTCTCTCTCTCTCTGTGGGAACTCTAATAGGGATGTTCGCGGAGTCCATCACAGATGCAATGCATATTTAGGATTCTATGCCAGCCAGGTGTCTGGCAGGCACCCATGCTATGGTAGGCTACAACATTAGCTACAACTGCTAAATATTTATGCCAAACTCTCGACTACACAAACAGTCTAGATTACTCTACTCCACATCCCCCATGCCGTGGCTCACTGCAAATGCATTGCTAAATGAGGGGTGCCATGCATTTGTATCATTCCTCGCAAACACCAGAAGCAATTTCATCAGTTATATATTGTAGGCCTATAGAAGGTAATGCACCACTGATGACTTAGATGACTGATTCATCATTAAGACAGACATTATGCTAATCTAAAACGTCCATTTTCAAGACCAATCGCTGTTTAAAAAGCAAGCACATGGCGGATGCCTTTCTGTTTGAGAATTTATATAACACATATGCGTATGCAAAAGGTATACAAATAGAACGTACATCAAGGAAAATGGCTTTCTCTGAATGCATAAAAAGGCTTTTTCGTGGGTTTGCCATTGGGTTGTTAACCCATGGCAAAGAGGATTTCCGCTCGGGGTGTCTGTTTAGCCCTTTCCCGCTGAGAATTCAGCACAAAGGCTCCCAGCGAAAAGGCCCAGTGCATTGTTTAGCAGCCACACACTCTCTCTGTGTGTGTTCCTCTTTGTTCCAGTTCAATACCACCCACCCGCTAACCCGCTAACCGCTAACAGCTCGTGTGAGGGAAGCGAAGAGGCCTTCAGAGGACTTTTTGACTGGCCATTGTTAATGCAATATAATGAATGGAATGGATGAATGGAAATATAATAAATGAGCACAAAAAACAACGTTTTTTAGCAGGTAACTGCAGACGAAAGAGACACATTTGAGCTTCAACATTTCAAGCTATTCATGGTCTGTGACCACACACGCAATTGCATATGCCTTCATATTTGTGGTTATAGTGCTAAAAGAAGGAGACTGCCAGTGTTAGTTAACTTTCAAGATGGCAGCAAATACTGTATCTCAGAATAACCCAGTGACGTCTCGTGCTGTCTTATGCAATTTACCTCCGATGAATCACATCTGTTGTGTGAATTTCATATCGGAAAAGCAGTAGGGCTCTCTGCAACAGTGTAATCTGTAACTAGTTTTGCATACTACAGTATACAGTATTTCCTCATCTCTGTGGGGTTGGCTAAACACTGCTGCTAATACTAGAAACATAATAGCAAAATAATTAATTGCTACAGTAGCCACTTGGCACAGAGTGATAAGCTGATAATAGGTGGCTCATATTATTACATTACATTACATTTCTCTTAGCTGACGCTTTCATTTTATTCAAAGCGACTTACAGTTATTATTTTTTTTCAGGGTATTGGTTACAGTCCCTGGAGCAATGTGGGGTTAGGTGCCTTGCTCAAGGACACTTCAGCCATGGATGGAGATGTAGGGAGAGGTCAGGGGGGATTCGAACCTGCAACCCCTAGATTGAAAGACCAACTCTCTAACCACTAGGCCATGGCTGGAAAATACGGCAGGAACAAACTTTTCTCTCAACCTAATGAGGCCATACTGTAGCAATATCCTGCTCCATATTTTGCGCAAGTAACAAAAACTCTTATATACTTAATCTATTTTAAAAATATATTTGACAGTTGAAAGTGCTGGACTTTACACTAAATTGTGTATGCAGAACACCTAGACTCTCACGGTTTGATAAACTAATTGTCCCCTACCATATGGCCTGCTTTATCACGTGTGCTAAACTGTGTAAAATGATCGCTATGTCACAAGGCTGGGACAGGAAAGGCGTAAGACTTCATTTTATGGCTCTGTTTGTGTCTCCTCTAAACCTAACGACATGTGATGTAATTAACATTCACTCGAATCCTAACCCTCCTGCATATGTGCATTGCATGTTGTTAACCACCATCACCATCACTGCACCCGGTTGTAACTGGGAGGTTATTATGTGGAACCAATGTGAGTATTGTACAAGGACATAGATAGATTAATTACTGAACAAAGGAAATACATACTCTGCGCTTCTAAAGTAACGATTCGGTGCAACCAGAGCAGGACAAAAATCATATTTGTAGATTATTTATTGTCCTTGGGTGTGTGTGTGTGTGTGTGTGTGTGTGTGTGTGTGTGTGTGTGTGTGTGTGTGTGTGTGTGTGTGTGTGTGTGTGTGTGTGTGTGTGTGTGTGTGTGTGTGTGTGTGTGTGTGTGTGTGTGTGTGTGTGTGCGTGCGCGCATGTGTGTGTGTGTGTGTGTGTGTGTGTGTGTGTGTGTGTTTGTTTGAGTGTGTGTGTGTGTGTGTGTGTGTGTGTGTGTGTGTGTGTGTGTGTGTGTGTGTGTGTGTGTGCGCGCATGTGTGTGTGTTTGTGTGTGTGTATATGCGTGTGTGTGTGGATTGTAATGTAACATTTATCTGGCAACAGTCCACCCCAGCATGCATGTATGCGTTTAATCCATGTTTGGAATTGGCTGTCAGGGGACTTAGATGAAAATCCCAATATCAATAGTGTGGTTAAAAGAGGCTGCATTAAACTAAATGTAGAGTACGCTCTGTGTGGGCCGGTTCACTAACAGCAAAGCCTGAGGAGTAATGCACTGAAGTGGGATGGTCAAGATGTAGTAGAAAAAAACAAACAAACAAAAAAACAAGCAAAAAAAGTTGGCATGTGGACAAACTGAATATTTTGAGAAGTGGAGCAGTGGTTGGCTTGGACTTGTGATGTTACAAGGGAAAGAAAAAAAAACTGTTTTATTTACTGAAGAAGGTATTTGTAGATGCTGTCCATGATAACCTCCCCGTTAAAAAAAGACCTGCCAGGATATACTTACTGTAAGAGCTTGCAGTATTTTAAACCATGTCTATTTGAGAGGTGCACTTAGATAATCAGAGGGGTCAAATCTACTTAGATACTGTTATGCTGGTTTTAATCATCTTCTTCCTCATCCCCTCAGGTGTCCGAGTGCTGTATTCCATTACAGTGTGTGTGTGTGTGTGTGTGTGTGTGTGTGTGTGTGTGTGTGTGTGTGTGTGTGTGTGTGTGTGTGTGTGTGTGTGTGTGTGTGTGTGTGTGTGTGTGTGTGTGTGTGTGCGTGCGCGCATGTGTGTGTGTGTGTGTGTGTGTGTGTGTGTGCTGTGTGTGTGTGTGTGTGTGTGTGTGTGTGTGTGTGTGTGTGTGTGTGTGTGTGTGTGTGTGTGTGTGCGCGTACATGTGTGTGTGTGTTTGTGTGAGCAAACAGCACCGCCTCATGCGTGAAAGTCAACAACCAATTCCTCTGTTTGTTGCTAAGCGCGGCCTTCGCATTTGCCTTGTGGTGGTTTACTACAACAAATGCATTTTCCGTGTTTGTCCCAATTGTTTGTTCCAATTTTATTATGCAAGTAAAATACAATTCAATATTGGGACTTTGTGGTTGTTGGTTGCTGGTTGCTAGACCCAATGTTATGAAAATGTATTTTTGTTCCTACGGAGCGGCAGGTCATGTGGTCATGAAAGCAACCCCAGGACTGTTCCAACAAGCCAGCGCTGACAGGTGAGGTGACACAAATACATTTTACTGTGCTGTAAAGGCTACGCATCCCGTCTTTCTTACTCTCTGTCTTCTTTTCTCTCTCTCTCTCTCTCTCTCTCTCTCTCTCTCTCTCTCTCTCTCTCTCTCTCTCTCTCTCTCTCTCTCTCTCTCTCTCTCTCTCTCTCTCTGTCATAAAAACACACACATGCGCATACAGAGAGAGAGAAAGAGAGATAGAGAGAGAGACAGAGAGAGAGAGAGAGAGAGAGAGAGAGAGAGAGAGAGAGAGAGAGAGAGAGAGAGAGAGAGAGAGAGAGAGAGTAAGACAGAGAGGGGGGCAGCACATAAAGCTTCTGCTCATGCATGTGTCCAACCACCTTGGCCATTCATGCCCTCTCTCATCTCCAGCGAAAGACAAGAGAAGAGAAGAGAAGAGAAGAGAAGAGAAGAGAAGAGAAGAGAAGAGAAGAGAAGAGAAGAGAAGAGAAGAGAAGAGAAGAGAAGAGAAGAGAAGAGAAAAAAGAAAAGAGAAGAGAAGAGATTAGAGGAGAGGAGAGGAGAGGAGACGAGAGGAGAGAAAAAAGAGAAGAGAAGAGAAGAGAAGAGAAGAGAAGAGAAGAGAAGAGAAGAGAAGAGAAGATGAGAGAAGACGAGAGAAGAGAAGAGAGAAGAGAAGAGAGCCTCTCCTCCTTCCACTCCACTGCGTCTGTAATGCTTCCATCCAGGGGAGAGCAGAAAAGCCCTTCAGTGCTTTTGACTAAACACCATTACCGTCCCATCTCCACTCTTCCTTTTCTGTCCTTCACTCACATCTCTAGATCTCCTTCCTCTCCTCTCCCCTTCCTATCCTATCCTCCTCTCTCTCTCTCTCTCTCTCTCTCTCTCTCTCTCTCTCTCTCTCTCTCTCTCTCTCTCTCTCTCTTTCACTCACATCTCTCTATCTCCCTCCTCTCCCCTTATTTTATCCTCTCCTCTCCTCTCCCATCTCTCTCTCTCTCTCTCTCTCTCTCTCTCTCTCTCTCTCTCTCTCTCTCTCTCTCTCCTCTCCTCTCCCATCTCTCTCTCTTTCTCTCTCCTTCTCTCTCTCCCATCTCTCTCTCTCTCTTTCCTATTTATCTCTCTCTCTCTCTCTGTCTCTGTCTCTCTCTCTCTCTCCCTCCTATTTATTTATCTCTCTCTCTCTCTGTCTCTCTCTCTCCTCATTTTCACCCCCTCTGCCAAAACACTCCCTGACACTTCCCAGCACGTCATGCGATCTTGACGGTGATGGTGTCTGTAAACCTTACTCGTAACCTGAGGAAAGAAAGAGGCTTTTTTTGGAGGAGGGGGGGTGCAATAAAAAGGCAAGCTGAGTATTTGTGTATGCGGCCAGCGTGGCTGGCTGCTCTGCTTTGCTCTGCTCTCCTCTGCTCTGCTCTGCCTTGGTGTCCATGCTGAGCGAGCACGACTACACAGTGAAAAAAAATATTGTGTCGATTCAACACATTGGGAGTTGATTTAACATCTTCGAGTGTATTTGGTTTCCCGAAGTACTCTCAAAGTGTTGAATGAACACTGCGGGTGTTTTTTTTGTTACAGTGTAGTACAGGGATGCTGTAGGTGCTGATTAAAAGAAGCCCCCTCTGAGATGAGCGCTGAGGGAGACTCGGAGCGGTTCTTGTGTTCTTTTTTTTTATTTCTTTTTTTTACTTTACGATGCTACGGCACATGAGGCAAAGAAAAAAAAATATGACACAGGAATCCTGCAGCTCCTTCCCTCGCTCGTTCGCAATCAGAGCTCCACATCCATCCCCCGCCTTTGGCAACTGGGAAACAATGGCAGCGAATACGCAACGGGTAGGTAACCAAAAAAAAGAACCGTACAAGCACTAATACTAAAGAAAGCTATTTCTGTTCTCTGCCTTGCTCTTAGAGGAGTTTGTACGTAGGTGCTTTTTGCAATACACAGAGCATAGAGCTGCTTGCTGTACCGAACAAAGCAAAAAGAAAACTTTAAAAAATGAAACAGCATAGGTTCTTTTTTTTTCCACTGAGTGCAATAAAACATATTGGAAATGTGGAAAAGAACACAGAGGCCTAGACAGTCTGTAACACCACCAAAGGCAACTGCATAAAATTGAGAAACAAAGCGATAGATGGGGCATCTCTGCGTTTACTTAGACACACTTTAGCGGATGCCTCTGCTGCTGTTGTATGTATGCTTCAGTTCTTTGAGAGACAAAGTACACTATGCATTATCCATTTGGCTAAGTGGGATGTGACTGGAGGCGATTCTGGTAAGATAGAGTAGAGCACGTCGTAGAGTACAGCACGTTTCAGCTCTCTTCCTGTGACAGCAACAACCACGCCCACCTCACTTAGATCGTTTGCCCTCTTTGTGTTTCTTTTTTATTTTTTTGTTTTCTAGATAAAGTAGAGCAGTGGTTTTCAAAGTGGGGGCCGGGGACCCCTAGGGGCGGGAACAAGGGGATGACAGGGGGGCCACGGCAGGTTGGCAGGAAAAATATAGCAAAATAAAATGAATAATAACTTGAGTAACAAATACAAAATAAGCTAAATAATCCCAGTGGAATCATTTTCTTCTTTACAATGTTTATATATGTATTATGCTTTCTGTAGTACTTGAATGGGTTTAGGAATGCATGACCTTCATCGAGTTCGTTGATCCTTGGCTGGACTCTACCGGTGAATGGGGGGCCTTGTCATGGCAAAGTTTGGGAACCCCCTAGAGTAGAGCACGTTTCAGCTCCCTTCCTGTGACAGCAACAACCACGCCCACCTCACTTAGATCTGTAACCCTCTCCGTTTTTTTAGTTTTTTTTGTTTTCTATTTTAAGGATTTTTTTTTATTTTTGAGATAGGACAGTGGAGGAGGAAACAGGAAGTGAGTGGTGGTGAGAGAGAGATGGGGAAGGATCGGCAAAAGGATGCGGGCAGAGGGGGGGCGCTGTGGCGCAACGCGCTAAGCCCCCCAAATTTGAGCTTACATTGCCCATGGGGACCCTAGTTCGAGTCCGGACGGGATAATTTCCCAGCCCTACCCCATCTCTCTCTCCCACTCACTTCCTGTCAGCATCTCATACTGTCCTGTCAATAAAGGCGTAAAAAGCCCCTAAAAATAAAAGGAATGCGTGCCGGAATCGAACCCGGGTCGCTGGCGCAGCTGTCCGGCACCCAGCCACCAGAGCCGCGGCGGTGCCGCAATCTCCGTGTTTCTGCACTATGCAACTACGTACGTACGTCGCATAAAGACAACAAAGCGGCCATGCTGTCATAACTTCAAAAAACAAAACAGAAAAAAACTACTTCAACCCCTTGCAGCATCCTCCTCCTCCTTCTTCTTCTTCTTCTTCAGCTCTTAAACAACTTTGATACACCTACACTACACGACAGACAGACTAGGCAAATCAGACAAGACGCACAGTCCTTCTTCTCTTCTCAAGGGACAGATCAAAATGACGTGTAATTACAACATTTTTCACCGTGATTACAAAGAACATTCTGGATTACAGATTGACAGATTGCAGAGGCACCGCTCGTCTTGGCCTGCGCTCCGTCTCACACGACTGAAAGTTGCAATAAAAAAGGCTCCTTTTTTAATCCTTCGTTTCCATGGTTACAGGACATCAGTTATAGAATTCCTGTGTAATTCTGCACTAAAATTATGCAATGCAATGCTCGGTCGCGATGAAAGAAAATAAGATGTGTTGGGGGAAGAAAAAAAAGTCACGGTCGATTGAAATCTGTTTGCAAATGACACCCGGCACATGGTCACTGTCATTACACACAGGGCACCCAATCGTGGAGTGTTTATGTGTGTGTGTGTGTGTGTGTGTGTGCGTGTGTACTTGTGCGTGTGCGTGTGTGTGTATTCATGTGTGTGTGCGTGCTTGTGTGTGCGTGTGTGTGTGCGTGTGTGCATCTGTCGATCTGTCTATGTCTCTGTGTGTGTGTGCGTGTGTGTGTGCACTGCCAGGGATATGCAAATCTTTATTCCTTACAATTTTTTGCTGCCATTTGGCGAAATGGAAAAAAAGCAAACAACATTTTCACTTTTCACAAAACAGTCCTTTTTTTCCCAAGCCAAGCCGCATGCATGGCCCCAATATCATTTTCGACCCGAGCTAACACATCAAACACTCCCACCAGGCTAATCAATAATTAAATCACCAGTATAGAAGCGTGGGCGGCGTGGGGAATGCTTTTTCTCTCTTTTCTTTTTTTTCTCTTTTCTTTTTTTTGTTAAGAAAGAAATTGGCTCGTTACTTGGTTTTGCGAAATGAGCCGTGGACGTGGCCGTGACAGCGGAGGTGATGATGTTTAAGGCGATACTAAATAATGCAGGACTGAGGAAAACAAAGGAGAGGCGGCAGCAGCAGCAGGCTGTGAGGGATGGAGGGAGGGAGCGAGGGAGGCAGAGAAAGAGAGAATGACAGTGGAGAGAGAGAGAGAGAGGGAGTGAGAGAAAGCAACAGTAGAGAGAGAGAGAGAGAGAGAGAGAGAGAGAGAGAGAGAGAGAGAGAGAGAGAGAGAGAGAGAGAGAGAGAGAGAGAGGCGGCAGCACCAGCAGCTGTAGCAGAAGCGGGCTGTTAGGTATGGAGGGAGGGAGGGAGCGAGCGAGAGAATGACAGTGGAGAGAGAGAGAGAGCGAGGGAGTGAGAGAGCAACAGTAGAGGGAGGGAGGGAGAGAGAGAGAGAGTGACAGTGGAGAGAGAGAGAGAGCGAGGGAGTGAGAGAGCAACAGTAGAGGTAGGGAGGGAGAGAGAGAGAGTGACAGTGGAGGGAGAGAGAGAGAGAGAGAGCGAGGGAGATAGAGAGCAACAGTAGAGGGGGGGCGGCAGAGATGGATAGCATTATAGCCACGTAATTTCCTGTCGTGTGCGGCCAACACTCCATCCCTCATGGGTGAAACACACACACACACACACACACACACAGACACACACACAAACACACACACACACACACACACACACAGACACACACACAAACACACACACACACACACTGGACACCCCCGGTGTTTGTTAGGATATGTGGAACGCCCCCTCACCACTGTTACTCACCAAGGAGATGGGGGGGTACAAATACAGTAAACACATTTCCTCACTCACTCACTCCACTTCTCACTCACTTTCTCTCTGTCTTTCTCTCATCCATCTCTCTCTCTCTCTCTCTCTCTCTCTCTGTCAACATTATTTCTACCTCATCTCTCTCTATACCTCCCTCAAGATTCCTCTCTTCCTTTTCCGGTCTTCCTCACTCCTCCCTCTCTATCTATCTCTCCCTCTCCCCCCCCCCCCCCCTCGGTCCATCCTCCACTTAAAGGATAACTTCAGTCTATTTCAACAGGCAGTTGTAATGCTCACACTACTCGGACTTGACAGTACGTGAGATTTTTTATTTTATTTTTTCAGCCTTTTCCAAGATCCTGGTCATTGTAATGGGGGCAGCTGTTTGTTTACATTTAAAACAAAAACATCTTGATTTATTCCCAAAAACATCTAAAAGGTTATGCAACATCAGCAGACAACTAGAAAACAGCGATACCATTTGGGAAAATATTTGGAGTAGGCCTATGTTAAGAATTTTTAAAATGTAAACAAAAGCTGCCCCCATTAGAAAGCTCATATCTCGGAAAGGGCTGAGCCAAAAAATGCAGCATCACCGGGTACTGACAAGTCAAGGGTAGCGTGAGCAATACAACAGCATATTGAAATTGACTGAACTGGTCCTTTAAAGGGACACTGTGCAGGAAATGGTCAAAAAGGGTACTGCAACTATGCTGCTCATTGAAACTGGGCTGCCTATTGCCAAATTTGATCTTTACATGAAAGTTTACTAAGTAATAAACAAAAAAATTCTAGTATGGTCCAAGTACAGTCATTTTTGCAGCTAAAAATGGCTATTTTTGGAAATTCAAAATGGCGGAACATGGAGAAAATCCCCCTTTTCATATATGAAAAGTGCAAATTTTCCAGTCATAATGAATAATTAGAATTTGATTGTGTAGATTTGATTGAGTATTCATGAAAAAGGTAACATTAGTGAATGGGCAGCATGCATTCTGGAAATAAACAACTAAAAATCTCACACAGTGTCCCTTTAAGTCTCTCTTCCAAGGACGCTGCATGGCGCCCACGGCCTATTCGCATTCAGTTCTCCAACAGTAAGAGCAAACAGCCTGAACAAAATGCCCATCGACCACAATTTGTAAAAATGAATGTTCAGCACATTGCACCTCGCCTGAGACATCTTCATAACGGCACTAATGTGTTCTCTTTTAGCCACATTATCTGAATCAATGACTCAGCTGCGGAAATGAGAGAGAGAGAGAGAGAGAGAGAGAGAGAGAGAGAGAGAGAGAGAGAGAGAGAGAGAGAGCAAAAGAACTTCCGCACACCATCACGGCAAAAAGCAGCACAATCATATTTGATCATTGTGCTGCTACATACAGTGTATGGATTGGAATGTTCAAACATGGCATGAGGAACATCGACAACAGTTACAAAATGATACGTTTGCACACCTCTATAGTTGGACAGGTGCATAGCGCGCGCGCACACACACACACACACACACACACACACACACACACACACACACACACACACGCACACACGCAAACACACACACACACACACACACACACACACACACACACTTTCACTTATATGACTATGTACAATAGTCACGAAGAAGCAATGAAAATCACAGGTAGCACAACATTCTGAAACAGATGTGACCCACATCTGGGCCAGACTCGTCTAAGATGTGGCCCACAACTGGGCCAGACCCGTCTAAGATGTGGCCCACATCTGGGCCAGACTCGTCTGAGGCTCTGACCTGCAGAGCAGACACACAGTCAATTATGCAGTGTCAATTCCTCGCCTTCCTTCCCCTGAAGAGTACTGTACACTAGGATCAACTGGAAGAGCTTGAAATTCACCTCCCTACGAGTTGCATTAACACCGCAGAATTAACTGTGCGCACTGTGGGACGTTTCTCAGGTTTGCCTCTAAGCTGTTTGCGTTGCCTGCCACTGGTCAATAGTCTGAAGTTTTTTTTTGAAGTCCCTCTGCAATCATGCTGTGCGCACTAGTCAATAGTGCGAAGTTCCCCCTTGCAATCAAAATGTGTTTAAAACTAGCGGCGGAAAGGAAAGCACCACAGCAGCAGGCAAGTCAGTGGCACAGGGGGGTACGACGTGTGGGTGAGATAAGGGAAGGAGGAAGGAAGATAGGAAGATAAGAAGGAAGAAAGGAAGGCAGGTAAGGAGGAAGGAAGGAGGGATGGTAGTGGGGGAGGAAGGTAGAGAGCAGCCTCTGAAAGAAGCCGGCTGGCTTACCAAGCCTGATTGGATTCCGTGTCAGATACAAGTGCCAAAGTGTAAGAGTAAGCAGAGAGAGATACGAACACAGGCGGCCTACCGTACCGTAGTAGGCCCAGGCTCCATGGCTGGACTTGGAACAAGACGTCCTATCAAACAGGACTAATCCTTCATACAGCAAAATGCAAAGTTTTAGTGGAAGTGGCAGGGGGGGAAGTCGGGAGGAACAGGGTTCAGAACAAGCATACATTATAATACAAGGGATTAGCGGATCTCTTAGCTGATGAAATTGAAAGTGGATGTGGAGCAAACGCTGTACGGTGGGTCGACTTTCGAATAAAAGACTGAAATGTCTACATGATGTTTACATAAACTCTTAATTACTGTGTTACACAGCTATTTCCATAAGCTGGCTGGCACACTCCATAAGAGCACACTGCTATGCAGGAATTTTTTGCTTACCCGACAATGTTCTACAAAACTTCGGAACTTCAGATTTCTGTCACTTTTACCACTCAGAGCTGAACAAATATATGACTTTGGGGAACC
>NC_085880.1:43504384-43506884 GCF_034702125.1 Engraulis encrasicolus | reverse complement strand
CCAAGGTCACAATTAATTTGCCCAATTGAGCTCCCTCCTGGCCTTGTTTAACTACATCTGACACTGCTGATTCCCTGATAGACTTTGATGGTGAGAGAACAGCTTCAAAAAAAGTGTAACATCAATGAATGGCTATCCAGTGAATAACGAGTGATATATATATATATATATATATATATATATATATATATATATATATATATATATATATATATATATATATATATATATATATATATATATATATATGGAAAAAAACTCTAATCGTGACCATGTCCCAACAGCCCCTAAAATAATAATAAATGTCTTTGTGGTTTTTGGATAACTTTTCCCTGAGAGCTCGGCATGTAGAAGTAGAATATGCACAGCACAATATTTTATTCCAAGTGTACTTCGAGGATTACTGCCCACCAGGAGCCACAGACACATGCATACAAAAGTAACCCTGTCTATTCCTACACACAACATCCAAATCAAAGAAAATGAATTACAGCACAGTATTGTAAATTAATGCACCATACCATTCAACCTCATCAACATTTGCCACAGAGTACTGACTGACAATAGCCAGAATAGAGCTAGGGTAGACATCTCTGGACATTGAAGAAAAAATAATCGATCCTTATGCTTGTAAGCAAATGGCTCCCTTCATTGAGTGTCAAAGGAAAGTGTATTCCTTGTTTCCTTGGATATGTTCTTTATTTTCAATGTTTGCACTGAGGATGGTCTGACTGGGACTGAAACGTTTGCACTGTTCACTTGGGTAGCACTTTTTTATTTTTATTTTTGAAACATGCAATAAAAGTACACTATTGCATCGGCATCCAAGGTGTGCGAGTTCCCCTTACTTGCTCCTATACTTTCCTTGGATATAACATTAAAAACCGGGACAATCAAGGAAAACTGGGACAGGTGACAACATTAAAGAGAGCCCTATCATAAGTAAATGCCTAGTCCAGCACACTTAGGCAATAAATATATAAATAGGCCTAAGCCATCAGAAATAAGCACAATTTAAATGCAATCGTTTCATTCTGCACCAACAGTATCCCTTTAACTTTTCGACACGGTGTGGTCATAAAACGTGAATTGTATGGTTATGGCTACATAAAGGCGATGTAAGACATGTATGTGGGTACATGGTTGTCATGAATGATGAAGCTTAATTTGATACATTCACAGGGCATGTTCCTTCTTTCCTTAAGCAGATTTTAAGTTTTTAATGCAAATTGAATGCCTGACATAGACAGCCATTTTGAAAAAAAAAAGAAAACCTCAATTGATTCATTCCTGAAATTATATGACCTGGCTATTACAGTAATGTAGAGTGTGTCACAAATTAGACACAAATTGCTAAACTTTTACCACATAACAACCATTTCTGTATATTCTCTACCATCAAGCTTACATATCCTAATTCAGTGGTTCTTAACCTGGGGTGCGGCCAAAGATTTAAGGGGGTGCGCAGAATTTTGTTTGTGTTGAGGTTGTGACCATTGAGCATTATAATTAGGCCAAATCAAAACCAAAGAGCCTATAAACATATAGAGGTTTGGATTGGGGGTGCGCGGCTTGTCTTGGGCACAGGTAAAGGGGTGCTTTGAGAAAAAAAGGTTAAGAACCACTGTTAAGGCTGCACGATTATGGAAAAAATCATAATCACGATTATTTTGGTCAAAATCATAATCACGATTATTAATCACGATTATTGATTTTTGCAGATTTTTTTGAAAATTATAACAAGATGAAATATAACCAAGAATGAATTACATACAGGATGAGCAGAATAAAATGAATTGTAATAGTTATGTAAAGGCAATAGAATGAAACTTAAGTGGACAGATTTCAGGCCAGAAACACCAGCCTGTCAGTATGTTCTGGGTTCAAGGACGCTCTCAAAAGTAGCTCACTATTGCCACGATTAAATCACGATTAACATCATGAGTTCGATTTCACTATGTGATCAAGATTTTGATTATTTTTCGATTAATTGTGCAGCCCTAACCACTGGGCTAATGAATGTGATGCGGGCGGCTGTGTTATGTTACGCGAGGGTCATGGCCATGTCTGGGAAGTCCATGAGAGGAGAGGAGAGGCGACTAGAGGCCCTGCATACTTGAGATCCAGAGGAGAGTCGGAGAGTCAGTCCAGTTGTAGAGGTTTTCCGGGGGCACGCACATGACTTGCCTTGATCTGGCATCGATTGAGGGGCAGGATCAAAACAAACCAGAGTAGTGCCTCATATGCAGGGCCGGATTAACGAACAGGCTAGATATGGCTGCAGCCTAGGGGCCCACAACTGCCAGGGGGCCCCCGATTGGGCAAAAGTGAAAAATTACTGTTGTGAATGGATGCAATATTGAAAAAATGCATGTGTCGTATTGAGTACAGTTGGTAGACAAAATATCCGTAATTCCTAAATCCTTACACTGTCTATGTAAATTTGTTTCGCGAAATTTGCCATCCGGGGGGGCCCAAAGCAGCCTGTAGCCTAGGGGGC
>NC_085880.1:43494384-43499384 GCF_034702125.1 Engraulis encrasicolus | reverse complement strand
AACTTATTACTTCCAGAGAAAATAAAGTTCTGGAGAAAAAAAGATAAGTGAAGAAGACCCTGGCCCAATATCTGCACTGGTTCCCGTTCTCTGTCAGTAATTATCAGGGGAAAGGAAAAATATGTGCAGTCTGCAGCCAATTGAAACAGTATGTCGCCACATTATTCCCTGTTAATGTATGGGGATGTTGCAATATAATCAAATGAAATAAAAAATAAAGTAATATGTTAAGTAAGCTTTAATTATAGATCACTGCTTGAAAATATGACACTTACTGTAATTATTTGGACATTACGTTGTGCTATACTGACACCATCTAATAATCAGTAAATGAATGCAGAGAGCACTCTGGAGAGGAATTTCTGCTGTCTCCTCTCCACCGGCGTCCAACCCCTGGTTTCTCCCACACATTAAATAGATTGAGTGTGCTGGGGCGATAAAAGAAACACTATCCTTTCTGATGGAAAAGGGGGAGTGTTCTTTATATATATATATATATATATATATATATATATATATACATATATATATATGTGTGTGTGTGTGTGTGTGTGTGTGTGTGTGTGTGAGTGAGTAAGGGGGAGTGCCAGTGGTCTTCCCCCATCCACAGGGCTAGACTGGCCATCTGGCATAGCGGGCAATTGCCGGCGGGCCCCACACCCTCGTAGGCCCCTATTTTCAGAAGGATTTAATTTTTTTTTTAAATCTTACATTTCTGAAAATAGGGGCCCACGAGGGTGCATGGCCCACTGGTGAGTCGGTTCTGTGCCGCTAATTATGAGGGGGCTACCTTTAAGCCAAAGGTGCCCGGGCCTTATTCCTCCCCCAGACCGGCCCTGTCCATCCAGTATTTATGACCTCTCTCTACCCTCCGGTGACTCCCATCACTCCGTCCAATTAGCCAATCAGCACGCTAAGGACAGGTTACCATTTGCTATGCTAATGGCATGTAGTGGAGGCATTTTAGCCCGTTTTAGCCGAGAGACTGAGTGATGAGGGAAACGATGAACTTTAACTGAACCTTTGCGTTTTATAAAGTCTGAAAGCCCACACTGATCACGTGATGTCCTCCTAGGGTTTTATCTTTTTGGCCATGGCTCTCTAGACTGAATGTGTGTGTGTGTGTGTTTTCTTGGATACAGACAGATTATGCATATAAGCTGTCTGATAAGATACAGCGACTATTTTCCCTCTATGGCACATCAATCCCAATTAGATCCCCCATTGAGATCCCATAACACATTAATGAGTCCTGAACAAGTGTCTTTTACCTCTTTACCGGAAAGCAATTTTCTTAGCAATGTACCCCAGGCGACATGCGATGGAGGCCAAGGCAATCTCAGCCTCAGCGTTCAGTATTAAAACAAACAGTGGCAATAAGAAAGTACTCAATATTAATTAGTGAAATTGCTGCTGTTAAACATGTTTTATACATTTGCCTACTGTGTAAATTGTAACTTATTTTGCTGTGAAAGCGTCAAATCCCTACTGCATGTAGGCCCCTACTCGTAGAAGTTTGTGTGTGGCCAACAGACATAAGAGACGAAGCTACTGCAATTACTAGCCAGGGGTGAATTTCTCAAAACCAAAGTTGCTTACTACATTAGCTACTTTGCTGTTTTCAATGCATTTTCCCATTGGCAACTACCAAAGTTGCTAACAGGCTAACAACTTCTCTTTTGAGAAACTCACCCCAGGGCATTGAAAAAAAATGCTTTTGTCCACTTGGCTTCACAACCTGCTTTTTCTTTTGAGAGAAATTGGGGGAAATGGATCACAATCAACCAGTCTTTCTGCCTACAATGCAAGCACTTGCTTGCAATCTGGCAAAAGCAAGCACAATAAAAAACAAATACAGTACATCTGGACACATTTAGAGGACCCAAATAAGGATTTGTACAGGAAGGTGTTACGTCCTGCTGGGCATTGCTGCTGTCTATCAAAATAAATATGTAAGTAAGCGTGTAAATAAAAAGCCCATGCCCTTCTCTGTCCCAGTCCAATAATGGTAATCTAATCTCGAAGGACAACATACATATCAATAAAATAAAGCATACAAGTCAGATCGCAGAGGAAGATAAAAACCAAGCCAGGCCCTTCTCATGTACACAGGATGGAGCATCATTGATGCATGAGGCGTTCCCCTTCCACATGCAGACACCAGCAGAGAGAGGGAGAGGGAGAGAGAGAGAGAGAGAGAGAGAGAGAGAGAGAGAGAGAGAGAGAGAGCGAGAGAGAGAGAGAGAGAGAGAGCGAGAGAGAGAGAAAGAGAGAGAGTGTGTGTGTGTGTGTGTGTGTGTGTGTGTGTGTGTGTGTGTGTGTGTGTGTGTGTGTGTGTGTGTGTGTGTGTGTGTGTGTGTGTGTGTGTGTGTGAGAGAGAGAGAGAGAGAGAGAGAGAAAGAGAGTGAGAAAGCGAGAAAGCGAGAAAGCGAGAAAGTGAGTGGATATCAGCAAATGCAAAAAAGCACAAAGGATTCAGCAGCCAGTGACTCTGTGGGCAGACTAGAGGCAAGAGTGTTGATGTGAGCTGCTTGCTTGCATAAGAGTGCAGATGCCCAGGAGGTATACTAATGACTAATGCCATTTCTGCATCATAATGCCACATCTCAAACCAGAGTATATGCAGCTCCCTATTTAATAAAACATCGCCCAGAGCCGATAAGACGCTTCATATATACGACGTACTTTTTTACTATTTTATGATACTGATATTATTTATGCATACGGTTATCTAAAGTGTTATGTTGGTATAGCAAATATACATCACCTAACATTGCATTTGGCAAACGCTTTATAACCAGAGCGACTTTCAAAAGAGGACATAATCATAGCCAACATCACGAGCAGTGCACAGGAAATATACAGAACAACAAGTGAAGAGTTCAGATGCAAAACCCCCTAACTCCATTTCTGAAGACCTGCACTTCTATATTTTTAGAGGACCCTGTTGTTGGTTTGGTTTACATTCCTGTACTTGATAATACATATAAATAGTTATATTACCTAAATAAAATAACAAAATATGTGATTTTGATAGCTTTGTATTAAATAAAAATGAATTAAGATTATTTTCTGAAATGGCACTTAGGGGGTTTTGCATCTGAACTCAACAAGTGCAGATGCAAAGAAGGGTTAGTTGATTTTTTTTAAAGTAGAGTGCACACACATACATAGGGCTACACATCATGTCAAGAGTCTGGCCTGGGGCTAGGGCAGCTCGAACATTAGTCTACTAGACAGCCACGAAAGAGGAGAGTCTTTACTTGCTTCTTGAAGGCATGATATACAGATGACAAACTGCCTGTGCTGTGACAGGTATGATCCTTTGTGAAGACAACATGATTAGATAAAAAAAATGTAAAAAAAATCATAAATATTTTGCAGCTATATAAATACAGTTAAATGATTTGGTTAATCGTTTTAAGCAGATGTTTTCTCTCTCTCTCTCTCTCTCTCTCTCTCTCTCTCTCTCTCTCTCTCTCTCTCTCTCTCTCTCTCTCTCTCTCTCTCTCTCTCTCTCTCTCGTTCTCTCTCTATCTCTCTCCCTCTCTCTGAAAGTGTAACACAAAAAAAAACCAAACCAAACAAATACAAAAACTTGGCTGTCTTTCAAAATGCTTTAAAAATACATTGCCTTGGACACGGTACATTGCTATATCCTTGGATATGGTACATTGCTATAGCCCTGATATACTTTATTTACAGTGTTGAGCATCCCTTGTTGTTTTCTCCAAAGGGTGAGAGATGTGTGACCTAAATGTTTCCATACAGTATGTGTTACACTGGGGGCTAATCCACCATGCAGCCCTGTTAAGATTAATCCACCATCCAGGATGCTCCTTTGAACCCTGTTAATCACCTCAACACGGACGGGTTTTAACTATTCCGATCACACCGCAGCGTAGCATAGCGTAGCAAACAACATATCCTTCACACACCAACAAGCATCTGTTAGAGGTCACAAAAGATACACTCGAGGGAGGAAAAACAAAAGAACCATGACGGCACACACACATAATACATTTGCAATGTCATTTCAACACTTTGAGTCGCACATTTAACACCCTTAGAGTTAAGTGTATAGCTGAATTAACACTGCTGATACCCCTGTGCAGGGCCACTGACAGCTTTGGCTGGGCCCGAGAAAAGGACATCAGAAAGGGCCCAAGACCCAATACATACAATATAACGAAGATCCAATTCTGGGCCCCCTCTCTCCCTGGGCCCGGGACAAGTGACCCCTTTGTCCCTCCCCCTAACGGCTTCCCTGCCCCCCTTGCAGTTCAAGGTCCCTCCCATCCATGTAATGTATTTTCAAGGCTCCCCTCCTCCCCTGGTATGATACAGTACACTGTAGGTCTCCCACACACACAGTTGATGTAATGCCGCTTTCATTTCATTTCCCAACACACACACACACACACACACACACACACACACACACACACACACACACACACACACACACACACACACACACACACACACACACACACACACACACACACACACACATAACACACACACACACACACACACACACACACACACACACACACACACACACACATAACACACACACACACATTCTCTTCTCTCTATCTCTCTCACACCCACACACACGGCAGCACAGCAATATATCTATAAATATATTCCTGCAGGTTATATAAAATAAACAGCTGAGCCTCTGTTGACAGCGTTGCTCTGCTCAGCCCCAACGTGGCGAATGGTGCACAGCACTGATCCTCTTTAGATTGTTGTCGGGTCAGAGTGTTACGCTGTCCTTGCAGTCGAGACAACAAGAGCAGAACCCGGACCAGCTCAGCCCGGACCAGCTCAGCTGACAGCGAGGCAGAGCCAGGGTTGGACCGGCACCACAAACCGGCCCGGCCCGGGCATTTTTGGCATAAACCAGCCCCTCACCTCCTTGCGGTGGAGACAACAAGAGCAGAACCCAGACCCGGACCAGCCCAGCTGACAGAGAGGCAGAGCCAGGGTTG
>NC_085880.1:43474384-43479384 GCF_034702125.1 Engraulis encrasicolus | reverse complement strand
GTAGTGTAGTGTAGTATAGTATAGTATAGTATAGTATAGTATTGTATAGTGTAGTATAGTATAGTATAGTATAGTATAGTATAGTATAGTATAGTATAGTATAGTATAGTATAGTATAGTATAGTATAGTATAGTGTAGTATAGTAGGCCTATAGTATAGTATATTATAGTATATTATAGTATAGTATAGTATAGTATAGTATAGTATAGTATAGTATAGTATAGCATAGTTCTCAAACTTTTTGTGTGAAGTACCACCAGAGAAAATATTGACCTCTCTGAGTACCACCTTGACAATCAGCATTAGAATATCACAATAAAGGCCTTCCATATTCACTTTTATTTTGCCAGTCAATACAGGTAGGACTGGGTACCGAAATTCAATTCTTTGATGGAACCGAATTAAAAGCTAAGGTTCTACTTGGAATCGAAACGTGCCTTGTCTGTCGGTTCCACGTTTCGGTTCCTGAAGTCTGACTGTCGGAGCCATCAAATGTGTGTTTAAGCACGCGGCCATTCAGCCAACCACAAGTGTCACAAACTGACCACGCTCCTCCTCTTCCCGTTTCGCACCTCATTTAGGCTAAACGATTGATAAGACAGCTGATTTTCAACCAGCTGATTGTACTAGGCTACTTGAGAAACAAAAACATGCCGTCGAAAGCGTGGCTATATTTCAGGAAAGTAGATAAGGAAGGAGCGCGCTGCAATATCTGCGATAAACTAATATCACGCAAGAATGGTAATACATCCAACCTGTTCAAACGCCTGCTCTTGCATTCGATTAACTTGCGTGCAGAGAGTTGCAGCATCTTTACAACGGCAACACCGGCGTCAACCTCAACTAGGCTATGCCTGCTGCAATAGCCTACCGTCAACCTCAACCATGACCTCGACTCTTCAGGAAGATGTCTCTGACTCCTTGGAAACATGTTTTTCCATGAAAAGAGCTAACTTAGAAATAACTGGTCTTGTGTTGGGGACGTACAAATGTAGCCCATTTAGACCGTCGGTTTAATTCGAGGGAACAAAGAGCAGCGACAAAAAAGATCTCCTCTATCCGGCTGGAGAATAACGCCATTGTTTAGGCTACTTGAAGTAGCGGCCGCTTAAGGTTAAATAACTGTGGATTGAAAGAACATAAAAACGTTCCGTAAAAAACTGTAAAAAGCTAAGAATCTCAGCTTTCGAACAAGCCCTAACACATGTCTGTAGGTCTAGGTTAAGGAGATCGCTGGCTGTTAGGGGAAAAAAATGACGAGATAAAAAAAAAATGGTTGGAAAGCGCTATTTTTTCACTTGCAACAGCGGCCGCTTACAGTTCAATAACTTTTGATTGAAATAATATAAAAACGTTCCGTAAAAAACTGTAAAAAGCTAAGAATCTCAGCTTTCGAACAAGCCCTAACACATGTCTGTAGGTCTAGGTTAAGGAGATCGCTGGCTGTTAGGAAAAAAATGATGAGATAATAAAAATGGTTGGGAAGCACTATTTTTTCACTTGAAACAGCGGCCGCTTACAGTTCAATAACTTTTGATTGAAATAATATAAAAACGTTCCGTAAAAAACTGTAAAAAGCTAAGAATCTCAGCTTTCGAACAAGCCCTAACACATGTCTGTAGGTCTAGGTTAAGGAGATCGCTGGCTGTTAGGAAAAAAATGATGAGATAATAAAAATGGTTGGGAAGCGCTATTTTTTCACTTGCAACAGCGGCCGCTTACAGTTCAATAACTTTTGATTGAAATAATATAAAAACGTTCCGTAAAAAACTGTAAAAAGCTAAGAATCTCAGCTTTCGAACAAGCCCTAACACATGTCTGTAGGTCTAGGTTAAGGAGATCGCTGGCTGTTAGGAAAAAAATGATGAGAAAATAAAAATGGTTGGGAAGCACTATTTTTTCACTTGAAACAGCGGCCGCTTACAGTTCAATAACTTTTGATTGAAAGAACATAAAAACATGCCGTAAAAACCTGTAAAAAGCTAAGATTCGCAGCTTTCGAACAAGCCCTAACACATGTCTGTAGGAGAAGGACAGGTTGTTTTTACCACTAGAAAGTGGCAATCTTGGGTCTCTGTTTTGGTAAGCTGTCGACAGACTGGGTAGCGTAGGCTACATTAAAAAAATCATGTCAGGCACGCTTGACATAGGATTGGTACCAGAAGTGAAGTTGCACCGTACAGCAGAACAATTTTAATCAGACATGAGTAGCCTACATTTAGGCCTATCAGTATCAAAACCGTTTATTATACTTGCCAAGCCATGCCGAGAGGACAACTTGCAGCATGCAATTAATCATGAATGCTGTATAGAATTAAATGCCTTTAACCCGCCATTGCTTAAGTCACGATGAGCGCCGCCTTGTGGCAGGCAGGGAAACTCATGATTTACAGACCCGTTACGCCATCTACTGGCCACTTTGGGTAACTGCAGGTTTAATTCAGGGTGCCTAGGAACCGAAAATGGAACCGTTCTGGAACCGGAACCGAAACGAAGGAACCGGAAATGGAACCGGAACCGAAAATTGTCAATCAATACCCAGGCCTAAATACAGGAGAGGTTCATAATGGCATCAACAGCTACGGTCACATTCAAGGCAAGTTTCTTTTTAAATTTCTTGCTTGCCTAGTATGCATTATATTTTCAGATTCATACAATTCAATATTACAAAATGTGAGACCAAAGAGGCATTTTCAACAGCAACAACTTGATCAGCCTTCAAATCAGTGCACAAAAAAATAATTCTTCCAAGTACCACCAGAGATGTCTCAAGTACCACCAGTGGTACACGTACCGCAGTTTGAGCACCACAGGTATAGTATAGTATAGTATAGTGTAGTATAGTAGATACAGTAGATTGCTTGAATTGAGTCCGGTCATCAGTCCCCTCAGTAGAGCACAACTTGCATCCTTCCCTCCACTACTCCCCTCTCATTGTGATTCAGGTCATACGCGGGCCATCAATCTGAAAGGAAGTGACAATGACTTATTCATCTAGATTGTATATGCTCTGATTTGTGGGCGAAACTACCATCTTCATTGAAAGAACATTTGATAAATCATCAGAGCCAAGCCACCCCGGCCGGCGGTCTCCCCTTGCTCTGCGCAGCTCAGCTTACTAGACGCGCTGATTTAATGGTGTCCTGTCCCGACAAGAGAGGAGAGGAGAGGAGAGCTGCTTCCCTTGAAGAGATGCTGAGATCTTCCACCTACTGTACTGTAGAGACAGGGCTGTACTGGCCGTCTGGCAAAGCGGGCATTTCCCGGCTGTAGGCCCAGCACCCTTGTGGGCCCCTATTTTCAGAAAGGTTTTTACATTACATTTTTTTTTTTTTTTACATTTCTGAAAATAGGGGCCCACGAGGGTGCGGGGCCCACCAGTGAGTCAGTTCTGCGCCGCTAATTAAGAGGGGCCCTTAAAGCCAAAAGTGCCCGGGCCCTATTTCTCCCCCAGTCCAGCCATGTAATCCTCCTACCTGACGCCTCCTTTCCTTCTCTCCTCATTTTGCTGAACAGGAACTAAATATGAGCATATAGCGCACAGCTTCTAGACACTATGATTTAATGGTCTCCTGGCAAGATAGATCTTGAAGAGTTGCTGAGATGTTCCTCCACCTTAGCCTCCTTCCTTATGATGCACCCCCCCCCCACACACACACACACACACACACACACACACACACACACACACACACACACACACACACACACACACACACACACACACAACCCCCACCCCCCAACACACACACACACACACACACACACACACACACACACACACACACACACACACACACACACACACAACCTCCACCCCCAACAGACATACACACACGCACACACACACACTTCACTGAACAGGAGCTGAAGATGTACAGTAGAGTGTCGTGTAGCTCCGCCCTAAATTGCAAACAAGGCCACATAAGGCATGAGAGTTTCTGCAGAAGTGAATTTTTAATGGCACTTGTAAAGCAGCAATACATCATTCCCCTGACCTGTGATAGTAAAGATATTAGCATATTTCCCTTCCGTCTTTCCCCTTCGGATGCTTTATTTGACAGCCAGGAGCTCCCAACGGTAAACTATGGTGGTACGCTTAAGGAAGTGGCCTCCATTCACGCGTGTGTGTGTGTGTGTGTGTGTGTGTGTGTGTGTGTGTGTGTGTGTGTGTGTGTGTGTGTGTGTGTGTGTGTGTGTGTGTGTGTGTGTGTGTGTGTGTGTGTGTGTGTCTGTGTGTGTGTGTGTGTGTGTGTCTGTGTCTGTGTGCGTGTTTGCGTGCGTCTGTGCGTACGTGTGTGCATGCTAGTGTGTGTGAGGCGTCTGTGTCAATGTAGGAGACAGCTACGAACAATAAGCTATAGACTAAGAACAATGGCCTATATTAACAAGACCATTCTTTTACTTGTCAAACCGCATGTGCACGCCTGCACTGTATTGTATTTTTATTGTACAGGGCCATAGAGCTGGCTGCAGGCAAATATAGATTACATGCAGGTCAGACAGATCCATAGATTTCCTTACTGTAGCTGCTGTATTTAACATGGGTCAGGAATCATATACAGGGAGCTAGCCTACAAACACCAGAGAAGGAAGTCTTGGCAGATTCATAGATTTCCTTAGCTGCTGTTATTTAACATGGGTCAGGAAAGATATACAGGGAGGTAGCCTTCAAACACCAGAGAGGCCAGTCTTAGCAGATTCATAGATTTCCTTAGCTGCTGTTATTTAACATGGGTCAGGAAAGATATACAGGGAGGTAGCCTACAAACACCAGAGAAGGAAGCCTACAGGGAGGTATATTGGTCTGAATATGGCATGACCTCACTCACAACCTACAAACACCAGAGAGGCCAGTCTTAGCAGATTCATAGATTTCCTTAGCTGCTGCATTTAACATGGGTCAGGAAACAAAGCAGCGAGGTATATTGGTCTGAAGATGGCATGCCCTCACAACAGGTCCGGAGCTATAGGGAGGGCAAGCAGGGCATTTGCCCCT